>NC_056737.1:439069059-439209059 GCF_019279795.1 Protopterus annectens | reverse complement strand
CCCATTTTAAATGAATTTTGCTATGCCCTTTTTTTGAGGTTAGTATACTGTGCCTCTGTCTAACAGTGACACAGAAGTGATACCCGGGGTAAACCTACTATCTCCCATCCACTCATCAGGATTCCTCTTGAAGAGAGTCAATGAGGGACTCTGCTTAACCTGGACTGGGATTTTATTCCAGAGTGAAGGGAGCCTCTGGGTTACAAATCTGTCCCTCCAGCATGTCCTATTTATTTCAGTGCTGAGGTTCAAGTCTCTCGAGCGCGTAGCTCGATGGGATTTGGATTTTCTGAGGTGCAGCATGTCCATTAATTCCGGGTTGGACATGGCTTTATAAGTCAAGCACAGATTGCCTCTGAGCAGGCGGTATGCCACTGAGTAGAGCTGGAGTTTCTTCAACCGGGCAGCATATGGCATCTGTTTGAGCCCTTTGATCCTCTTGGTGAGGTACTTTTGGGGTCTTTCCAGTTGCTGCAGGTGTCTGGTAAGGTACATCCTAAAAGGGGCATTGTATTCAATTATGGGCCTGATGAGGGATAAGTAATGAGGCACGATGACCTCCCCTGATCTAGATGTGAATCCCTTCATGATTAGGTGGGCTATATAAAACGTTTTTCTAACCACTTTGGCCACGTGGTTGTCAAATGAGAGATCGCTATCAACTTGGGTCCCCAGGTCCCTAATTACTTCTTCCGTACTTAATGGATTACCACCTATGCGGTAATTTGTGGGCACTTTGTTTTTGCCAAAGGGGATGACTATACACTTTTTGGCGTTTAGCTTGAGGCCATGGCTCTGGCACCAGTTGTCTGTTTCTATGAGGCCCTTTTGGAGGATGCTTGTGTCAGCTGGAGAGTCGATTATGGCGCCCAGTTTGCAGTCATCTGCGAACTTGGTCAGCCACAGTCCTTCCGTGTTAGCCTGTACCTCAGAGAAATATATACCGAACAAGAGAGGTCCCAGGACTGAGCCTTGTGGGATGCCACTTGTAACTGGTTTGGAGTTTGACATGGCTCCAGCAATTCTAACCATGTGGGTTCTGTCCTTGAGCCAGTTTGCAACCTATCTAGTGACATAGGGGTTTATATTTAAGCTGGTGAGCTTATCTATAATGCCCAAGTGGGGTATTGTATCGAAGGCTTTTGCAAGGTCCAGGTAGGCTGTGTGGACCACCTTCCCCTTGTTAATGGCCTTGGTGACTGTTTCAAAGAAATCAACCAGGTTTAAGAGGCAGAATCTGCCCTTAGCAAAGCCAAACTAGGTAGGATCCAGTGTCTGTAGGTCCCCAATATCTTTATTTATGAGGTCCATGATGATAATTTCCATAGCTTTGCAGACCAAGCTAGTCAAGCTTATGGGGCGATAGTTTCCAGGATCCGTTGAGGCACCACCTTTGTTGAGAGGGACCACTGTTGCTGTACGCCACTCTTTGGGTACATAACCTGTAGTAAGGCTGAGATTGAACAGTAGTTTTATGTTTGGGTTTAGTTCTTCCTGGATTTCATGTAGGACGCAGCCCTGGACACCGTCTGGTCCCATTGATGCTGTGTTTTTTGCTTTGGAGAGGGCGACTCTTACCTGGGCATCTGAGATGTCAGGGGGGCAGCACTCTGCTGGGATAGATATTTGCCCTTTTGGTGGGGAAGGGGGGGACAAGTTTGTGCTGAACCTGTCAGCTAGGATGTTGACAATGTCTGTGGGTTCGGTGTATTTTTTGTCATTTTGGACTAATTCTGAGCATATCTGGTAATTCCCACCCAGGTTCCTAGCATAACTAAAGAAAGCCTTGTGATTATCCTTAGTGTCCTCTGCAATTTTTCTCTCGAAGCTGGCCTTAGACGATTTTATGAGTGCCCGTAGTTTTTTGCTAATACTGATCAGAGATGCCTTCCCTTTTTGGGATTTTTCTCTATCATGTAGTAGCTTCCTCCTTCTATTGTATAGTTTGTTTATGGCTGGGGTCCACCAGACAGGACGCCTAACTTTGGAGGATTGGGTCTTGGTTTTATTTGGGATTGCATGATCCATGCATTCCTGAAGGTGTTCATAGAATGCGTTTATAAAGGATTCTGTGGTCTGTGCTGTATTTTCCACAGGCCTGAGGGCTTTGAAGGATTCCACCTCAGTTTTGAGGAGTGTGAAATTTGCTTTAGAGAAGTTTTTCACTGTGGTTTTTTTGGGCAGAGGCTGGGGTCAGGATGTGAATATCTAGCGAGATTAGTTTATGGTCTGATCTTACCAGTGAGGGATACACTTCTGGTCTGGAGCATAGAGTCCCCATGTTGGCGATGATCAGGTCCAGTATGTTTTCCCCTCTTGTGGGAGTGGCAACAAGTTATTCCATAGCATTTGAGTTTATAAATTCTAGGAACCTTTGGGCTAGGGTGTTGGAGCTAGAGTAATGCTCCCAGTCTATGTTATGGTAGTTGAAGTCGCCCAATATAATGGTGTTTGGAGAGACCTTCATATTTTCCAGTGTTCTCAGGAAGGCCGAGTGGGGTTCCTGGGCTTGGGAGGGTGGCCTGTAGCAGGCTATAAACTGGAAGGTAGTTTTACCCACTGTTAGTTGCACATGGATAGTCTCTGATGCTTTATGCTGTGCCACCAACCTGGAGGTGTGGGTATCTTTGACGAATATTGATACTCCCCTTCCTTTTGTGGTTCGGTCCAAGTTTTGGGGCTGAAAAACATGGTATTAGGTATAACCTGGTAGTGCTGGGGTGCTCTCGGGAGCCTTGAACCAGGTTTCTATTACTGCACAGATATCGATGTTTTCCATGCTAAGGTGAGTTTCGAGTGCGTGCATCTTGAGGTTTAGACTTCTGGCGTTGAGTATCATTACTCTTAGTTTCTTATCCCTTGTGATACCTATGGAGGTGGGTTTGTCTTTTGAGCCTTGCCTAAAAAAGGCACTATGGGGGTGGCAAGAGCCTTTGCCAATATCCAAAAGCCCAGGGGTGACAGGTGCAAGCCGTCCCTAGCGAAGCATCGTGGCTTGTCAAGCATGTCATCCCAGGCAGACAGGCATTGGATCCCCTTTGAATGGCACCAATACTTAAGCCAATTGTTGAAATTGATCATCTTGTCTTCATATTGTGGCATCATTCTTGGTGAGGGTAAGATGCTACTCAAGGTCAGGGTCATACCAGCCTGGGCTACATGCTTAGCGAGCTCCTCTATGTCTCTTTTCATGTAGTCCAGGGAGGTACATCTCAGGTCATTCACACCAGCATGGACAATGACTGAGTCATATTTGTACTTGCCTTGGAGTGACCTGAGTGCTTGTGTTATGTGGCAGATCCTAGCACCTGACAGGCAGCTCCCCGTGACCTTCTCCTTGTTCAGCCTGGTGAGCAGGACGTCAGTGTGCCTGATGATAGAGTTACCTATTACAAGTGTATCAGGTGTGTTGTTTAGCCTTAAGGGCTGTGACTGTTTGGCACACTGGCTTTGTGAGCTATGTGTTGCACGTGTTTTGTTTTGGGGAAGCGGTTGCTTGGGTGTCTGCTTTGGAGGTCTCTGCTGCTTAGGCAGATTTTTATTTAGAGCCTCAGTATGTTTTGTGTGTTTATGTGTTTGGTTTGCTGTCGTGGTAGGTCTATGTGAGACTGGAATTGTAGTGAGTGCGGTTTCCTTCTCCTCCTGACTGGTTACGCCAGTACAGAGTTGAGTGAGCTTAGCCTCCAGTTTGGCTATATGGTTGCATCTCTCACATGTGTTGGAATTTGTTGGGAGGAGGAGAGGGTTGTCTGTGTACATGAGGCAGTTGTAACATTGCCTCAAGATTCCCAGATTCACCAGCTGGACCGGAGAGGAGATTGACAACTGACCTTTGGACATGCTAGAATAGTATTGGGAATTCCTTTATAATTGAAAAAAGGGCCAATGGGGAACAAAGTACTCAAGGGGAGTTTTTGAGGGTGTAGTGCTTTTAATTTTTTAGTGCTGACTTATATAATTGCTTTAGTGAGCAAGTGCCAGGCTTTAGAGTGGGAATAGGGTGTTTATTATGAGAACTAGATCAGTTCTAAGGGAAAAAGTGAAGAGCAGACTTTGTGGAGCAGAGAATGGTTTAAACCCAATTAAGTGGTGCTGCCCGATGCTGCGCTATGCGCAAAATCGCACAAAGCCGCGCCAAAGCGAGTTTTATACAGGGGGACTTGAAAGAGCTAGAAATTGGCCCAAAACTGCCAATAGACTACCAGATTCTTGTGCTGGGAACACTCCTCCAGGGATAGATAGGCTGCTCCAAGCTCCCCACTGCCACTGGTGAACAAAGAAGCCTCCCTTTATCCAAGAAAGGACATGGGCAACACAGGAACTTTCCAAAAGTCCAGAATACAGCAAAGCCTGCATTTGGACTACTCTAGGTCAGGAAAGATGGGAAACAAGGATAATTTTTTTTTGCTTGCAACAAACAGCAGGAAAATGCAATAAATATGTAACACAGGCTAGCACACTTGAGTGTGTAGCCTCAACAGGTAAAAGCAACAAACAGGACAAACTTTAAAAGTGCAGGTGTAAAAACAACTTTAAACAGTTTAAAACAGTTCAAGAAGCAGAAATACTTGCAGTTTAGCTAGATCAGACAGTTGCCCAGGTAGCAGCAGGAAAACAAACACTTTTATCAGGTTAGCAGTCGCTCTTTAGCCTCTCTGCTGCTAGCACCACTCTGCAGGACCACAAGGAGCTTGGCTGAGTAGTAACAAGCGCAAAAAATGCGCCAAAGTGGGTTTTATACAGGGGGACTTGAAGGAGCTAAAAATTGGCCCAAAACGGCCAATAGACTACCAGATTCTAGTGCTGGGAACACTCCTTCAGGGATAGATAGGCTGCTCCAAGCTCCCCACTGCCACTGGTGAACAAAGAAGCCTCCCTTTATCCAAGAAAGGAAATAGGCAACACAGGAACTTTATAAAAGTCCAGAATACAGCAAAGCCTGTGTTTGGACTACTCTAGGTCAGAAAAGATGGGAAACAATGATATTTTTTTTCTTTTTTGCAACAAACAGACTACCAGATTCTTGTGTTGGGAACACTCCTCCAGGGATAGATAGGCTGCTCCAAGCTCCCCACTGCCACTGGTGAACAAAGAAGTCTCCCTTTATCCAAGAAAGGAAATGGGCAACACAGGAACTACCAGATTTTTGTGCTGGGAACACTCCTCCAGGGATAGATAGGCTGCTCCAAGCTCCCCACTGCCACTGGTGAACAAAGAAGCCTCCCTTTATCCAAGAAAGGAAATGGGCAACACAGGAACTTTCCAAAAGTTCAGAATACAGCAAAGGCTGTATTTGGACTACTCTAGGTCAGGAAAGATGGGAAACAAGGATATATTTTTTTCTTTTTTGCAACAAACAGCAGGAAAGTACAATAAATATGTAACACAGGCTAGCGCACTTGAGTGTGTAGCCTCAACAGGTAAATGCGACAAACAGGGCAAACTTTAAAAGTGCAGGTGCAAAAACAACTTTAAACAGTTTAAAACAGTTCAAGAAGCAGAAATACTTGCAGTTTAGCTAGATCGGACAGTCACCCAGGTAGTAGCAGGAAAAAAACACTTTTATCAGGTTAGCAGTTGCTCTTTTAGCCTCTCTGCTGCTGGCACCACTCTGCAGGACCATGAGGAGCTTGGCTGAGTAGTAACAAGCGCACAAACCGTGCCAAAGCGGGTGTTATACAGGGGGACTTGAAAGAGCTAGAAATTGGCCCAAAACAGCCAATAGACTACCAGATTCTTGTGCTGGGAACACTCCTCCAGGGATAGATAGACTGCTCTAAGCTCCCCCACTGCCACTGGTGAACAAAGAAGCCTCCCTTATCCAAGAAAGGAAATGGGCAACACAGGAACTACCAGATTCTTGTGCTGGGAACACTCCTCCAGGGATAGATAGGCTGCTCCAAGCTCCCCACTGCCACTGGTGAACAAAGAAGACTCCCTTTATCCAAGAAAGGAAATGGGCAACACAGGAACTTTCCAAAAGTCCAGAATACAGCAAAGGCTGTATTTGGACTACTCTAGGTCAGGAAAGATGGGAAACAAGGATATATTTTTTTCTTTTTTGCAACAAACAGCAGGAAAGTACAATAAATATGTAACACAGGCTAGCGCACTTGAGTGTGTAGCCTCAACAGGTAAATGCGACAAACAGGGCAAACTTTAAAAGTGCAGGTGCAAAAACAACTTTAAACAGTTTAAAACAGTTCAAGAAGCAGAAATACTTGCAGTTTAGCTAGATCAGACAGTCACCCAGGTAGTAGCAGGAAAAAACACTTTTATCAGGTTAGCAGTTGCTCTTTTAGCCTCTCTGCTGCTGGCACCACTCTGCAGGACCATGAGGAGCTTGGCTGAGTAGTAACAAGCACACAAACCGCGCCAAAGCGGGTGTTATACAGGGGGACTTGAAAGAGCTAGAAATTGGCCCAAAACAGCCAATAGACTACCAGATTCTTGTGCTGGGAACACTCCTCCAGGGATAGATAGACTGCTCTAAGCTCCCCCACTGCCACTGGTGAACAAAGAAGCCTTCCTTATCCAAGAAAGGAAATGGGCAACATAGGAACTTTCCAAAAGTCCAGAATACAGCAAAGCCTGTATTTGGACTACTCTAGGTCAGGAAAGATGGGAAACAAGGATAATTTTTTTTCTTTTTGCAACAAACAGCAGAAAAATGCAATAAATATGTAACACAGGCTAGCACACTTGAGTGTGTAGCCTCAACAGGTAAATGCAACAAACAGGACAAACTTTAAATTACAAGCACAAAAGCATGCTAAACCTGGCTTTAAAGCAGGGGGTTAGAAAGAGATAGGAAATGGCCCAAAATGGCCAATAAGCTACAGGTCACTGGGCTGGAACCACTCCTCAAGGGACAGATAGGCTGCTCAGAGCTCCCCACTCTCACTGGTGAACAAAGAAGCTTCCTCCTATCCAAATAAGGATATGGGCAACACAGGAAGTATGACACAGCGCAGAGATCAGCAATACCTGAAGACTGGAATATTCTAGTTCAGTAAAGGCGGGAAACAAGGATTTTTTATTTTTTATTTTATTTTTTTTTTACAAAGTAGCAGAAATTAGGTACAGAAACACAGTAAATGCTTTAATTCGGCTAGCGCACTTGAGTGTGTAGCTTACCAGTTAAACTAAGCAAAAACAAACTTTAAAAGTGCAAAAAACTCAGAAATACAGGCAGGAATGCAATAAAACAACTTTGCAGAGCTTATTTAGTTAAAGAAACAGAGAAGTCTATATATACAGAAAAGCAGCTAAAACACACAAACACTTCAGATGCAGTGCAACCTAGACCACTTGAGTTGTAGCAATATTAAGGCAATGAGCTAATGACACTAGACTGGGAGGAGTGTCACAGATCAGATTTACAGTAGGGGCAGGCAACTGCAAAGCCACCAAGTATAAGAGCAAGATACCAACTGGGAGGGTGGGGACAATAGCCTACAGACAGTAGCACTAGAGAAAGCACAAACAGATAAAGATTTGTAAAGATACAGAATGCTTTTAACTGCAGACAAATCAGTTACTTGTGCAGATTAGTTAATAGCAATAAAATTCACTCAAAGACTAAAAAGCAGACAATAAAAGTGCTATATATTAATTGTTAAAAACAATAATCTGTATAAATAATCAAAAAAAACCAGGATACTTATATATCTCAGCTAACAGCTGCGGTCAACAACTTATCCACTCTGCTCAGTGTGTATAGACAGAAACCCTATCAAAGTTAGGGCTTAAACACCAAAAGAACAACTTTTTTTTTTTTTTTTTTTACAAGAACACAAAAGAACCAGCCCCCACTCAGCAGACTATTAACACAATCTAGCAAAGTTAAAAAGAGGCTTCAGCTAGAAACAATAGCCTACAGACAGTAGCACTAGAGAAAGCACAAACAGATAAAGATTTGTAAAGACACAGAATGCTTTTAACTGCAAACAAATCAGTTACTTGTGCAGATTAGTTAATAGCAATAAAATACTCTTGAAGAATAAAAAGCAGACAGTAAAAGTGCTGTACATTAATTGTTAAAAACAATAATCTGTATAAATAATCGAAAAAAAACAGGATACTTATATATCTCAGCTAACAGCTGCGGTCACCAACTTATCCACTCTGCTCAGTGTGTATAGAATATGTGGGAAAAATCAGATTGAAGTGTGTATGCATACTTTATAGTGGTGCGCTACAGATGCAACCTGTGTGATTGGCTGACTATGATGCATTCCACCTGCCAGGTATATCATTGAGGGGTTTGAATGGCCCAGTGTCAGTGGAATAGGGCTTATCAGTCTTTTATACTTGATTGGCTTTCCCAGGCTATTTCCTTTTATTTATTTATTTTTTCAATTTCTTCCACTGCTAAGCCCCGCGGTGCTATTGTAAATATTGCTCAGCAGTTTGGACTCTCCCCTGTAAATTGGCAAGCTTAGCTTTTCTTTAACCAACTAAAACACATGCCGTGAGGCTAAGCATAGCTTAGCAGCCTCAGACATGCCCCCCTGCTTAGCTGTGCTTAGCTGAGTGCAAACAGGTGCTGCTAAGCTCCAATCCACTTAAATATGGTGTGACACAGCACCTTTTGATGTTAGCAGTCTGTTCTGCCTATATCAACACAAGTTCTAGCCCTACCACAGTTAGTACGTATGGACACCATGGCCCTTTTTGCTCTTCAATAACCCTGGCTCATTTACATATACCTAATTGCGTATACCTTGAATACTGCACTACACCAGGGCCTATCTCCTTAGCTACCACTATAACCAACCATTGTATGACTCCGCATGCTGGCCACTATAATGCAATACCTTTGTATAGCTTTAAATTTCATATTTTACACTTTTTATTTTTTATTTATTTATTTATTTTTTTTTATTTATTTATTTATTTTGCAAACTAGCATGTTTGTGAGTCCCTGCATGCCACTTAAACATGGCATATGTATTAAAAAAAGTTTAATTTTTCATATATTGCATTACTTTTTTTAACTCAATGGCCATAGTGTTGGCCATTTGCATGCCTACTGTGCAATATACAACCTTTTATTTGGGCTGTTATAGCTCCTGTTTAAATTTTATACTCTGGTACATGGTTTGTAACCACGTACATTTTTTATTCTAAAAAGGCACCTACATGAGTGCCTTTCTGCTTGCTGAATTGGAAAATCACCTCATTTGCATGGTTTTCACCAGCATATGAGGTGATTTACATTCCACTGACACCTCTGTGTCCAGACGGTGTCAGCATGCTCTTGCACACCTCCAGACCTGTTTCCTGGATTGCTCGACGGCTATATTCCGTGTTTGGGCCACTACACTATTCCTACATGGAGTATCACTCCATGTAGGGTTTATTGAACTATCCCCTTGTAGATTTTATAGTTCAAATGTTCAGAAAATGCAAAAACTGTTCTGTTAACTTTTTAAATGAAATAAAGTAGTTTGTTTCTTATCAGTGTCTGATTTTGCAGAACATCACTGATTTTGTCTCAAATTTATGCTCTGTCCCTAGTTAACTTCTTTTTTTCTGTGAAATTACAGTCAATAATGCTGGCCATTACATCTTCAAAGTTTTTGTTTATCAGACAATGCACACCCATGCAGCAGTTAACATTTTAAGTGATTTGGAGTTGTCTGGCACTTATGTTGAGAAACTGCTTAATGTAGTCAAAGATATAGGGTTTAACTCCTTCCAACTCCATTTGCCTACTTTGCAACTTGGAGCAAGTCACTTAACCAATCAGTGTTCTCAGGTCATTCCTGATAAGGGACAATTTTTCATTATGTTTACCCACTTAACCAATACATAAAATAATATTTAAAATGTGTTCCTTTTTTCTCCTATCATTTTTGGCTCTGTCCAAAATTCTTAGCAAAGAAATTGAGAGGTATTTTTGTCTGCTCAATGTAAAATTTGTTATAGATTGAGGTCAGTAAGTAATGAGAGGCAAGTGAGTTTCAGATTTTGTATCCTTCAGAAAATGTGTGATAATGCAAAGCTTATTTTATCAACTTTCTAAATATATAAGAGAAATATTTAAAAGCTGTTCTTGATTATGTTCCTTATTTCAGATTCTTGAGCTATAAAGCCGAGACAAAAGAGGGGAGTTGCACAGTATGGTTCTGACATCAGTAATTTGAAATACCTTTCTGGGCAATTATTTATTTTATTTAATTTATTTATTCATTCATTCATTCACTTTATCTCAAGCAAATATCTGAGGTGTACAGTCAACAAGTGGCTGTAATTAATGGGTGGGTGGTCAAAGATGAAAGCACTGGCAAGGTAGTGGGTAGAATGAAGTAATAATAAATGAGATGAGAAAGGCAGTTTTTTTCTTCTGATAATTTGTAATTAGAAAATAGGAGAATAATTTGCTTATTTTTGTACACAAGAGTGTGGAGGGGGTTCTGGACTTTTTCAACTTATTCAAAAATTCTCTTAACATTTGAAGAGCTGAGTGTGTGGTAAAGCATAATATATTACAGCTGCCGTATAACCTTTTTGTCTTATAAATAGTGTAAAAGTAAAACTTTATGATGTAACCAAGTGACTGTTCTGGCAAGTGAAAAGATACTGGGGGTATCAAAGAATATTTTATAAGTATAAATTCCACAGTTTCACCATGGCGTGAGCTTCCTTCCTAGTTGCTAGTAAATGTGTCATGTTTTTACCAACCTGTTCAACACTGAGGAAGATAGTGTAGTATTCCACATTTTGAAGGTGGGAGATTGACTACAACTGTAGTTTTTTAATTATTTTGCTTGTTGGCGTTATGGATGGTATGGTATTCATGATGTTGCAAGCCTGCTCTTACCTCTATTGCTTGATGCCTACTGCAGTTGACTGTGTATTCGAGGGGGGGTTTCCTTGGCTTACTTATCTTGGGCCTTGGACTTTTGCAATTTGAGTTGCTTCTCCTGAGAGTCTGTAATGGTTATAGAACGTTGTGTGAGGTAAAACTAGTATAAAGTAGCATTTTATCCATGCTGTGAGCACCCTAACTCATTGTTAGCAAAATTTCCACATTTTATCCAATTTTTTCACTTTATGAAAGATAGTATGGCGTTCCTTATTTTGAAGATATAAAGTTAACTATAGCTGTAGTTTATTTAATTCCTTTTCTTGTTGCTGCTAATGATGTTATGATGATGTTAAATCAGTAGCATAGCAAGGGTGGGACAAGAGGTGGTATGTGACTTAGGTACAAGGTGTTAGAGTGCACAATCCTGAAGTGCTATTTCTGCATTTAACTTGCAAACTCCTTTTTTTTTTTTGCACTTCCACTGAAGAGCTGTGGCAGGAAAGGTATGTGTGCTGGGAGGGGGCATGTGCTTCAGACTGCCATGAGCAATCTATCGGAGCTTTTTCTCTTTTTTTTTTTGTCTTTTGTTTGAGCAAGAGGGTGGGATGTTAGTTCACGACTGGCCTAGGGCACTGGTTGAGCCAGCTATGCCCCTCTGTCAAACCATACTAAACTGTCTAAAATGAAGAAGCCTCAGCTTAAGAATTTAAGAATATCTAGTTTTAATTATCTCAGTCATTAGAACTACAATTTCTTAGATACTTAAAATAACACTCAGAAAATCATAATGTATCATATTTAAAATCCTGCAAATCCAAAAAAAATATTCAAATCATAAAATGTGTTATTGCACGGTCTACTTCACAAACCTGAAATCCCACTTACCCGACTTTGATATAACCAAGATGACAAAGCTGAAAATGCAGAAGACCGATTGTTCGGAACACTGACTTTGAACTCCAGGTAAGTAACTGATTGGCCAAAAAAACATAAAACCAAAGCAAATTAAACTCACCAGACATCCCCAACTAAATATACCAACTCCGAGATCACACTACCCGGAGGTAAGGGGCCAAATTCAACTTAGTGGCCAAGTGGTTGCTTACCTGGAGTTGTAAGTCGGTGTTCCTAATGGTCAGTCTTCTGATTTTTCGGCTTTGTCATCTCAGTTATATGAAAGTCAGGTAAGTGGGATTTTCGGTTTGTGATGCAGACCCATTATTGTGACCAGACATTCCTTTTTGTGTATGCCTGTCTGCTCTCCCTATTTTTGCAGACTCTCCCTGATTTTGCTTCAAATGTTTGTTCTGTCCCTTATAACATTTTTGATTTTCTGGTAAATCATTATTGATTACAGTTCGTCAGTAATGCTATTCATTAGAGTTTTATACCTCTTATTTTTCAAAAAATGCACACCGATACAAACATATTGTTCTGTTAACATTTTAAGTGAATTACAGCAATATTTAAAATGTGTTCCTGATTTTAACCTTCACATCTTGCAGTTTTTGATTTTGTCCAGAATTCTTGACAAAACGTTAAGAGGCATGGTTGCAAAACATTCAGATTTAAATTATTTCTGTTGGTGTTACTTCAGCAAGCCATAAATAAACTATTAGGCAGTTCATATCGCTGTATTTGTTTTGTACATTTTTTTGCTTTATCAGTGCTGTTTTCCATTAAAGGGGGTGGAAAACTAATACATTTTTGCTGCAATCTCAGTAGTTCAACAAGTAGCATACTCACTTTTGGTGCAGAAGGGTGTGGGTTCTATTTCTGTGCCAGGTAATTGGATTAATTTTCCAGTACTGGTGCTGCAGAACAGTATAAGGGTGTTACATCCTTCACATGAAAACTAAAGGCCCATCTGCCTAAGTTGGTGGTACCTCAAGTTGATGTAAAAGATCCACTTAAAAAAGAGTAAAGGAAGTTCCCAGGTGTCCTGGCCAAATTTCCCCTAGTCAGTAGGAATACCACCTCGGCTCTCCCCTGAAAGATGCAGTTAACCTAGTGGGTCTAACCAGCCCAACAAAAAGAATAAATAAATTATAGTTCGCACTATATCTCAGTTATTTCATTGTATCTTTATACTCTGACTAATGTATCAGAATCATTAAGTGGGCATGGTAATTAAATTGCAGTGGACCTGCTGCTGGAAAGTGATCTTGGGTTTCCCAGAATCTAGTAGTGTGAGGCACAGGCATCTTGCACAGCTACTGGAACCTCAGCTACTAGATCCTATTTCATTTTCACTTTTTTTGCTTGACTTACTCTTATTTGTGTTCTTAGAGCAGCTCTTACTTCTTCAACAGCAGTTGTAAACAAAATAAACTAGCTGAACTGTGTGTTTTATGGCTTCCAGTTTTTAGTCCAAGTGCTGACAGACCCTGCCCCACATTTGCCCTGAGGTGTCAAAACTATCGTACTCCAGGAGCTGTTAGCTGACCACTGTTCCTTCTACTTCAAAGAACATTTAACAGACATTTAAACTACTTTTCACCTCTGTTTGTGGTGTGAAGATGTGTTTTATCTTAAATGTTAGCAAAAATCTGCTGTATTTGTTTAAAACTATTTACTTACAATGCAGCACAGAATAAAATAAATTCAACTTTCTGTTTTTTTGGGTTAATGATATATATTTTGTCTTTCATGTGAGGCAAAAATGTCTTTATACATGACATTTTCCCACCTCTGTTGAATTGGTAGCAGCACCCTTGACTTACTCTTCATCCAAACCATAATCTTTGAGCATGACAAATTAGTAAGTGCTCTGTAGCTTCTCCTGTGTTATGAACATTGTCAGGATTTGTAAAATTATGGTATTCACTATTTTTTCGTAGGGAAATTATCTTTTATTTTTAGCAGTGGGTTATAGGTGAGTTGTTACCACATATCATGTATTCTATACCTTATTGGTTTGGTGCTTTGTTTTTTTTCTACAAATTCTATGTGTCCCACCAGCTAGCCACTGTGCCTCAGTTGTGCCCTGGCAAGAAAAGGAACCTGGAGCCACCACTGGTCTTGATAGTTCTTACACAGAGTACATAGTTAAAACAACACATTCTTTACAGTAGATTTTAACAATGCAATAGAAAGATAAAGGCTGGGAGTCATAGTAGCAAATAGGGCAGGGCTAATTTTTAGCAATGCAAGGATACAGGGATTCAAAGAAAATGCATAATGCACATCTTCTTAGCTCTCTGCCACCCTGCAAAGAAAATTCCATGTGCAGTGCTCATTTATGAATCCAAGCCCAAACCTCTTAACTATATTTTTATTTATAGTATATACAGCATTTGTTAAATTTGACAGAGTACCATGTAAAATGGATACGCTAGGGGGAAACACTGCAAAGAACAGGTAAGACAGGAAGATTGATTCTGATATAAATTGGGGGGAAAGGCTAGGAACACAGAAGAGAAAGGTAATAAAAGAATAAGGGAGGTAGATATTATGCTTAATTTGGCCAGTTTAAAAAAGGAATAGGTAGGCAAGATTTGGTGTGGTTAGTTTATGTTTTAGATAACAGAGCCATAAAAAGGGCGGAAAGATGGGTGTGGCTGCCCTGGGCATAGTCTGTTAGGGAGCTCAATCAGGAGGTGCCAGTAGTGCAGAAGTGCAATACTAGCATTCATTTGTGATGCCACAAGGATACTGTGGCTTTATAACTGAAAGCCACTACCACATTCATGCTTGCAGTGAAGCTCAGTGTGTGCTAGTAAAAGGAGGAGCAAGTATCTTGCTACAGTTACAGAAATACAGAAAACTTTATTTTATCTTCATCGTCTCTTTTTCCTCAACTTTGAGTTGAGGGGGTGCCAGTCTGGAGAACTACCCATGGTGCTGTTAGGTAATCCCACAACTTTGGAAGCATTACCATTGTGAATCTTTAAATTCTGAATAAAACTTTGAATGATGGATACAGATTTTGATACGTGCCAGGACGAACTTCTCTACTTTCTTATATGTTTGGAAAGTCTGACTGCATGTTTAGGTGTCAGTGAGTTTGAGTGTGTGTGCTTGAGAGGTGATCTTTATACATATGACAGTTTTCTGTATTGCTGAAAGTGCATGAGTGGTATGAGCATAAGTACAGCTGCCTGAGAGAGTTCATTGATTAATAGTAGGCTAGCTGCTCTTGTGGCCCATTTTAATCCTAGCCAGTTACCCCTCAGTAGAATCAAACTCTGCACCTTGTGTCTGTAAAGTAACCACCTTAACCATTATGCCAACACAGAGATGGAATAAGTGACCCAACATTTCTGTGTTTTTATGTGTCTTGTGTTAGAGTGCACGCATTGTGATGTGTACATGATACAGTGTTTCAATGAGCAACTGGAGGTTTATCTGGTTTGGAGTGTGTGAGTATGTATACATGGATAATAGGAGTCATGAGTGATGTGAGTGTGGTGCGAGACAGGTATTTGTGCACTTCTGTGTCCCAAGCAGCACCTGTCTTGAGGTAAATGTGATCATGGATTTGGTTATATACTTTTTCAGAGGCTTATCCCACCATGTAAAAAGCTTGTTTGTGTATGACTTTGCTATGTCTACGTGTCTGGTGACAGACTGATATTTTGTTTGAAGGTGTGTTTTTGTGCATGCATGTGTGTTCAATGTTTATTGTGCTGCACTCAGTATGTCTACCATTGTAATTAAGGACTGCATCCAGTTAAATAGTTGCATTTTCCTTTGCTTGAATTTAATTTTTTTTTTTTTGGAGGGGTTGATGAATGTGCACCCCCTAGCTTCCTCCTGCTCTTGCTAATACCTGCTGCTTATATCGTATCACCCAGGTGTTACCCTCCAAGCCAGGATGAATGATAGCCACTTATTACTACTGACAATAACAAGGTGTAGGAGAAAGAGTGATACCAACAGCCATGACTGTAGCATGCAGAAGCTTGCTTCACTCACTTATGACCCTATCTTATTGAGTACTAGTATAATATTTTCAAGGCTGTTGTAGTCCATAAAGTATGATCATTCCCTGACTTGGTTCCAAGGAAGCAATGCTTTCAAGCTAGTTCACATGCCTAAGCTCACTTCTACCCATATCCTCACTCTCCACTGGGGCTGTAGGATCATCACACTCCTCACTGTTTACATCGAACCTGTCCCTGAACAGATTTGTAATTGCACTATCACTTTACCCCAGCCACCAACTCCAATAGGAAGCAGAGGCACTAGTCAAACTCTGTTCACCTCAGTCAAATTCAGGGCTTTATTCCCCTGGGTTAGTGCAGCTAACTAGTGTGGGAATTGGTTTATTGAAATAACACACTGATCCAGAGTAAATGTTTTTTAAATATAGCCTTAGTTAAAAATACAGATCCACTTACATGTGTTAGACATCTACAAACAGTAGCCCACGGTAAACATGTAGACACATTTACACATAGCAACTTTCAATATATAATATTACATACACACAAATCAAATGTGGTTTGACTAGGGGAAGCGATATCTACCAAAAAATAGTACATGAAGACTTACATATGGTTAGAGAAGTTCATGATACCCACTGTAAGGCCTGATTATTAAAGGAGAAGTTGCTTTATGTTTTTAAGTCTGTGGCAAAACCTTCCATGTAGGAATGGGTATTTAAATTTTGTTATCTTCAAAGTAGAAGGCATTACCACTCAGAAGAAGAAATTTTGATGGTAGGTCTGCTTCCATGATGTGAAAGTTAGAACTGTCTAAATACCTTGGAACTTTTAAAAGCTGCCTACTAAGATAATGATCATGCATCTACTAACTAGTTTTTCTTCTCTCAAAGTTTTCTTCTTTGTGTACAGTGTTAATGCTTCTCTGACCACTTACCTAATATCTTCTTTTCAAACTTACTCCCCTCCCACCCATGCTTTTCTTTTTTTATAATGTGTGATTTCACTCAATAATATTTTAAGATACGTGTTCACTGAATGGTACATTTTGCATATTTTCAATTTACTGTATTATATTCACTTTCTGTGGTTACCCAAATCTTTGTTTAAATTCAGTTTATTGTATGTTTTTTTACATCCCTGCAATCCATTGTATTATATTCAATTATCTGTATTTACCTCCTTTTGTGTCTCCTGGGTTGAACCTGAAATAGGTCCTTATGGGTCAGTGTTCTGCTCAAGCTAACAAACTGAACTAAACAAATACATTCCCAAAGGACTAACATTATGATAAATTAGAAACCCATTTTTCTGAGTCAACAGCCTCACTTTAATCGAGACTGGTTAGGCAAAAGTAAACTGCCAACTGCCAACTGCCAGAGCAGAAAGAAGTATACATGTGTTAGCAAGAAGTGGCAAACAAAATAATCTTTGGGTGTTTATTTGAGGGTCTATATTAATTCATTGCAATACATATTCATTGAATATGTATTCAATGAAGGCTAAACAGCGAAATTCATTACAGTGAAGCATGGAATTTTTCCCAGGGTTAGGGACCACTCGTCCTCTACCTCTCTGGAATATACACCACACTAAATCAAATCCACCCAAGTGGGGGACTTTGCTCCACCACCCCCTCCCAGTGTGGGGGATGCAATCCCCATACCCCCCTCTAACTCTATATACCAACACTGAGATCACACTACGGTGGAAAAAGGTAAAAGTTGTACTGATGGTCCAGTGGTTCTTAACCTTGGGAATATTCCATGCTTTGCTGTAATGAATTTCACTGTTTAGCCTTCAGTGAATACATATTCGATGAATATGTATTTCAAAGAACTAAAATAGACCTGTTTATTTGTTCCTCATTCCCACTCACATACACCTGTGTTGATCATTTGAATGGGTTCTTCTTAAGAACCATGACAGACAACTCTTCAGCAGGTCAGACATCAGGAAATTCTGAGTCCACTATATAAGACCATCAAGTATGAGCTCTTCTCTTTCCTGAATGCGGGTGAGGGATGGGAGAGCACAGTAGCAAATGCCTCAGGAAAGATTTCACTGACTGTTTTATGGAGTTTCTGTCTTGTGAAAGTGTCTGCAATTTTCACAGTGGAAGGAATAGTTCTCCCACCATAGAAGCTAGGATCCAACCCAGGAAAACAGATTTACTGGTATTGGAAAAACTAATGTGAGCCAGACTGGAAAAGCTGACCAAAATGCTGAGTCCAAAGAACAGTAAACACACCTGAATGATACTTCTGAGTGCTTCTTCTTATACGAATGCTGTGAGTTAACCATCCTTGTGACAACATGAAACCATTAAGCATTTTATTAATATAATAGCACTGACTGCTATTACCTGTGCTACTCATCAGACGTGTGTACAGATCCTTAGATGTGATGCTGTCTGATTGTGTCCCTGCATTCTGCAACTATCTCATTAGTTATGCTGAGGAGTCTGGAAAGGTTATATAAACGAAGGATGGTAGAAGACAAGAGGGTAATATTTAGGTATAGGAAACCTATTTATTAAGCTGTGTTTTTACCATTGCTCCATAAAACAATGCAGCAAATTCAGGAAGGAATACTAGGACACCTAAGGAGTCCATCTGAGGACAAAGAAAGAAAGGCACGTGTCTTCCTCTTTGGTGAGCTTGCCTTCTTTATTGACAGTATGACAGTAGCAGGAGTCACAGATTAGCAACTGATAAAGCTACATCAGCACAGAATGGTAAGATGAAGCCTGGAGATATATGGATTGGAGTAAGGTAATGCCATGCTGTGAAGGCATCATTTGTGTTTAGAACTCTGAACAGGTTCCCTATTGAAATGTCGGCACTCAAAATGTCATGCTGACGTGCTAAAAAAAGACTGAAAGCACAAAATAAGAGCAAATCTCAAAAAATAGATATTCTCCTTATTTTTGGGGGGCAAGCCCCCCCAGCATCCCATGTGGGGACAAGCCCCCACACACCCCTGAACTTATATATACCAACTCCAACATCACCATACCTCAGAGAAAAGAGATTATTCCGAGAAACTACATCTTAGACAGTATATGTAAGTCCAAGCTTTCAGCCATTCAGTCTCTGCATTTCAGGACCTACTCTAGCGGGTCCCGGTATTTCAAACAGTTACCCTCTGAACATTTGTTAGGGTACTTCAAGCTGCCTTAAGTTTTGAGACAGTACAGCATAGTGTCATTGCATTTTTAATGGTTACATAACAATTTGCTTTGTGACTTAATGTGTGTGCTTTCTTTATGATTTCTGATGTCCACATGACATTGAACAGCAGTGATACCGCACAGTGTATAATACAACTGTTGAACCAATGCCTGGAAGTAGACAGACATAAAATACTAAACAGATTAAGCATGGTACAAGAATGATTCTAATTAAAAATTGAAGTCAATATAAATTAATAAGCTGTGTTCACAATCATATCACAGTATTCACTTTCTGTTTATAGTCTCTGACAGTTCTGACTTGTTCACCCATAGCTGCCTTCTGACTTTTATGTATCATTTAAATGTGCTGTATCTAAATGATGGCTTGTGATAATGAACTGAAAAAGAAGCATTTATTTTTCTCTTCATACTGCATTTCTAGTATTGCAAAAATATTAAATCTGGTAGCCTGAAAAAAACTTAAGCTTTCCTTTTAGATGAGATTTACTACTCTCCGCATTAAACTATTGAATATCTAGAAAATAAAAAGCAGACCCTCAAGAGACATTGAATAGTATGTCTATTTTATGCTGCTATCTTAACTATCTATGATCATGCCTTTAAATGGGTCCCTCTCATAGTTATCAGCCAGGTCAGGCTTGTGGATTTATCTACCTGCATTCACCTCAGAAAAGCAGGACATCCTTTGCCAAAGGAGGAAGAGCTGTAAGTGCATAAAGATTAAAATGAAGACTCCCACAAAATATGGCCATGTGGAGCTCACATCTTGCTCTCCAGGCTGGACAAATAGAGTGAAGCAATGGTGAGCAGTTCCCCTCTGGAAGGAAGAGATGTCAGTTTGGGTGATGTTGGGTGCTAACTGTCTAGGAAGAAGGGGGGATGAATGGGCCACTGTGGTATCTAGAAAGGAAGGCTTCATATCAGGGAGAGTCAGAAAAGCTTGCATTATGTTTCACATGTGCCATCTAGTTCATAAGAACAAAATGCAGCTTGGACTGTTTGGATGCAGTCATGGTACGGACACAGTACCTGAAAGTTCTTCTCACAGCTATTGGAAAAGGAGTGCTTCATCTACAGAGAAGTCATCATCAGAGGACAGAGTCAAGAGTACTTCCTGGGCAATAATGAATAGGAACAAAATTACAGGAAATAATTTGGGACCCATTTGGGCAATAACTCTGCCTTTCCTGAAAATATGAAGACACATTCCTTATACCTAAGATCCTGAATCTTTGAGATAGTAAAGACAAAAGTGGTGACAACCACCAGAGACAATGATGGAGTGAGAGAGAAATTTTATGAACAAGCACTTCAAGTCATAAAAAATTAGGGTAAAAAAAATGATGTAAGGTTAAATATTTATCATAGACATTATTTCCTGACTTGGGATGTGGCACCCTTATGAAAACCTTCAAGTGGAAGACACATCTAGGGAAGGTGAAGCCATATTCAGTTATCTGCAGACCAATGTCTAATTCTAAAGTAACAATCAAAACCTCTACCTATCCAGTTAAAAGCACCAATGGAAAGTAAGTTCACTGAAAAAAAGAAAATATTCACTTAAAAGACACCCTTGTCAGATCTGCAACTGTAGAAAATGCATTCTTTAATATTGCTCCTGCCTACTGAAAAAAACTTACTTCTACAGAACAGAAAGGAGAAAATCATTATGACCTTTAAAGAAAATGTAAAGGAACATAATTTTGTTGAAATTAAGAACAAATGGTTCAGAGATTCTGGTTGATGGTATAAGAAAATAAAGTCATTACCATAATCCTTCTTTGCCCAAACATCACTGCATAGATTTTTTCTAAGAATAATTCAAAACTACTGTATTCTGTACTTGTATAATTTACAGATAAACTACCATATTTGCGTGACTCTAATATTAGCTGTTATGTATCTCTGAGTCAAGGAAGTAAAGGCCTTTGGGCCAGCTCACCTATTCGGTTAACAAACAAACAAATAAATAGAAATAATAATAACTGCTAATGAATTATCAAAGACTAACAAATATTTGTATTATATCTCTGCTAGAAAATGGCCACTTATATTTACAGATTACCATGATTTTTTGCTTTCTTTAGTAGCGGAAACATTCTGCAAGTTCTGTGCAAATATATTGTAGGCAGCTAAGTGTTTTGCTTTTTTTTTTTGTTTTGTTTTGTTTATCATTTTTACCATCAAACTTATTGTTTTTGCTTTAACATTGTTCAAGTCACCCTCTGACTGATTTTCTTCAAGATTAGCATACTGTTAACAGACTGATCCTATTTTAAGAAAGCAATATACATTTTGTTGCAATACAGTCTTTAGAACATCTATAGCTGTTGCTGAATTCCCTTTACCTTATGCAGACTTCTTTTTCCACATCCGTCTTCCCAAATAGTGATTGAAAGTTGCCCATTTTTGCTTGCAGCTATAGTGTTACAAATATTTCTGTAGAAATGATTTAACTCCAAGAAATAAAAACAACAGTTCTAGAATTCTGTTTCCCAGAGTTCTTCTGTGGTTGCCATGGTCACCCAGTTATGTCACAGATATCCCAATGGCAGTGCTTCCTAACCATATATGGTCTACAATAAACTTATTATTTATTATTTTTTATTTAATGTATTTAGGACTATAAACACAATGAATGAAATTGCTTTAATAAACATTAAATTCAGACAAAATCCATTTAACAGATTAATATAAAAATAATAAATATAACACTTTCAAGCAAGAAAGTTGTATATTATAATATATAAAATTGTCCTCAATAAATGTTATTGCTATTACATTTAACTCAGTCTTCCTGTTAATAAAAAGTTATGAGTTAAAACTAACGGCTCCTTCTTCCAAGAATTTAGCCCATGTTCTGACAAGTCAGCACCCGATGCCCCTGCCCAGCAGGGACACAGGTGGAATCCTAGGGATGTATTTTCTGTTCCCATTCCAGTTATCCAGGTAGTGCTTAAAAAGGGATAATGAGGTACTCTGCTTGATGTGGAGAGGGAGTCTATTCCACAGATGGGGGAGTCTCTGGGACACAAATCTGTCCTGCCAACAAGTCCTATTGATGTCGCAGACCAGGTTGTGGTCACGTGTGCAGGTTACTCGGGTGGCGCTTGACTTGTGGATATGTAGCAATCCCATCAAGGCAGGGTCTGAGATTGCTTTGTATGCCAGACAGAGGTCACCTCGGAGGAGTCTGTATGAAACTGAGTAGAGGGACAAGGCTTTTAGCCTATCTGTTTGAGGCCCTGGATTCTCCTGGTGAGGAACCTCTGTGGTCTCTCCAGCTGCTGCATGTACTTTGCAAGGTACATCCCGAAGAGGGCATTGTATTCAATAATTGGCCTTATAAGGGAAGAATACAGGGATGTTATGACCTCCTTGTCCTTGAATGAGATACCCTTACTTATGAGGTGGGCCATGCAAAAGGCTAGCCATACAACGGAAGCAACATGGTGGTCAAAAGTCGGGTCGCTATCAACCTGGGTGCCGAAATCCGTCACAACTGAATGCGTGCTTAGGATGTTGTTATTAATGTGATAATATGTGGGGACATCACTCTCCCCAAAGGGAATGATGATGAATTTTTGGCATTCAGGTTGAGGCTAGGTTTCTGGTGCCAGTCATTTGTTTGGGTGAGACCCTCTTGGAGGACGTCCACATCACTTGGGGATTTGATGACCGCACTCAGCTTGCAGTCATCTGCAAACTTGTTCAGCCATAGCCCACTAGTTTTGGCCTGCACCTCAGAGAAGTATATCCCTAATAACAGAGGCCCCAAGACCAATCCCTGGGGTACGCCACTCATTATAGGTCTACTGCTTGAGGTGGCTCCCCCTATTTTGATTAGGTGGGCTCCATCAGTGAGCCAGTTTGCTACCCATCTGGTAACATATGGATTGATGCCTAGTTGAGAGTGTTTATCTGTTATGCCCAAGTCAAAGGCTTTGGCCAGGTCATGGTAGGCGGTGTACCCTGTCTTTCCCTCATCCATGGCTTTGGTGACTGTCTCAAAGAAGTTGACCAGATTTAACAGACATGACCTCTCATTGACAAAGCCAAACTGTGTGGGGTTGAGTGTTTGGAGGTTGCCAATGTTACTGTTAATGAGTTCCATGATAATCCATTCCATAGCCTTGCAGATCAGGCTAATTAGGCTGATGGGTCTATTATTTCCTGGATCGGTGGACGCTCCACCTTTGTGTAAAGGGATGACAGTGGCTGTCCTCCACTTGGCTGGGACAAAGTCGGTACTCAGGTTTTTGGTTGAATAGAGTGCCTAATGGTGCTGCAAGTTCATGCCTGAGTTCATGTAGGATGCTGCCTGGGATGTTATCGGGTCCCATGGAGGCTGTATTTTTGCCTTTGAAAGGGCAGTGATGACCTGTTCCCTAGCAATAAGGGGAGGTGGACTTCGGATTCCCCTTTTCTTTTTGATAGCTGCTGCCTGCAGGATAAGGTGGTAATCATAGGTAACCAAAAGCATAGTTCTCTGCACCAACATAGGAATTGTACTATTTCTGATCCTCATGGTCATTACTGTCATAATTACTGTTTCCATAACCTCTTTGGAAACCAGAACCATGCAGTTTTCAGACTTTCAGTGGAAAAACTACCTCTTTTATGTTACTCTTGAGCTGTTCAATATTTTATCTTCTGACTGTACCCACATGCCTCTTTGTTTTAAACATACTTCCTTGTATTTCCCCATTCTGCCATATTTTACTCTTCCTACTGTTTATACATACACATTTTAATTTGTTTAGTTTATTCTCCCTGCTGTGGCTTTTGAACCAGGCTGTAAATTGGTTGCTGCCCCTCCAGGTAAAGGTAAAAACTCTGTAGTACACTTTTAAACTTTTATTGTGAGGGGCTTCTCATCATTGCACACATAATAGCATACCAGAGTGCAACAGTATTAAATTTAAGGAAACTGTCCATATGTACTTCAGTTTTCACATAGGTTTACATGAATGCAACCTTTACAGTAAGAATAGTCAGGTATGTTAGCTGTTAGACAACTCCTGAAAAGTTCAAGACAACATACTGTATGTCTCACAAAAATTAAGCACAATTAGCACTTAAAAACAG
Source organism: Protopterus annectens (assembly GCF_019279795.1). Classification (NCBI taxonomy): domain Eukaryota; kingdom Metazoa; phylum Chordata; order Ceratodontiformes; family Protopteridae; genus Protopterus; species Protopterus annectens. The sequence continues at coordinate 439,185,073 of NC_056737.1, read as the reverse complement.
CGAACTTCAAAACTTTCTGTTAGACACTCAAAGCATTTTTGAAAGGAAGGCAGTCCCCTCTGCAACCATCCCCTACCATATATATATATATATATATATATAGGATCACTATGGAATACCGAAATTCCACAATCCTGAAATTCTGAATCCCGAGGACCAGAATTTCGAGATCGTAGAATGTCGAACGTAGTGAATGGGGATTGCCGTACAGTGCGGAATGGGAACTTTGCCACTGTAGTGCGATCTCGGAGTTGGCATATTTAAGTTGCAGAGGGTGTGGGGGTGCAGGGGGGCTTACCCCCCTGCATACACGTTAGAATAGTTTATTGTATGTTTTACTTTTTTTTTTTTAAGTTTTGAGATTCCGCAATCTCAAGATTCTGGTCCTTGGGATTCAGAGTCTTGGGACTGTGGACTTTCGGTATTCTGTAGTAATCCTAAATATATATATATATATATATATATATATATATATATATATATATATATATACATATATACACACTGTCTTTCAGATTGCTGTATCCTAGGCAAGGGGGAATTCTCTGAGGTAAAACACTTTCAGGGTTAGTACATATTTCCCCCTAAACATGGTTTAATTTTAAAAGCTGAAGGACTCAAAGTAAAGAGTCTGAGACTTAAAATTTTAATGAGAGTTCAAGCTATTTGTTCCCACATAGATTTAAAGGGGGATAAGATTTAACTAAGGTCTGAACATCCTGACAGAGAATAGGCTGATTCAAAGATTTGCGCTCCAACCTTTAATTGCAACATTATTTCTACTGAGGGTTAAAAGCTTCGGGCAGCAGTTGTAACAGGCTAAAGAAGGCAAACCTGAGTGAGTTTGATTTAGAAAGATGACCCACTATTATGAGGCAATGTTATTGGCTGCATTGGGAAAGATGTGTTCTTTATCTTTACACACAGCAGAAGAGTCAGCAAATGCAATCAAACTATTAAAAGAGCATGCACAACTATGATTTTGAAGATGACAGTTACAGATAAGATTTGTTTTTATATATTTAAGCAGGATGTTAAAGAGAAGCATGATCTGATTTTTTTTTACATAAGTAAGATCATGGATGTTACAGGGAGGGAAATCAGTTAACAATGTCATCAAATCCCCATTACGTAAATGGTAACAAGCAAAGTTTCAGGCAGAAAAGACCCTCAGATAAACACTGCATAGTGCATGGGTGTAGTAACCATAAGTTTAAATCTTAGATGTTTGTTATGTTGTTAGATTCAACTTGAACATGCTGGCAAATGTGACCGTTAACCAAAATCGATAGCGATAATACCAGTAATAATTCTTTGCATTACAATAGTTGGAAATGGAGTACAACAAAACAAGATGTTAGAAGTAATAACAAACCTGCTCCTATTTGCTAACAACAACTTGGCAAACACTGTAAACACAAAAGGAAGAACTAAGTAGACGTTGTTCCCTCATTAATATTTTATATAGTAAATCATTGTATTTTACCAGCATGACCTTACACGAACAAATATATTCCCTTACATGTATTTCCAAAACAGTACTGCAGCTCACAACTATGGGAAGATGTTTCATGGGTAATCTGCATATAGAACCTAAATGTGATCTGTCTGTGAGGAAAACAAACTACTTTGGCTGTTATTTTTTAGTGTAATGTGAAGATAGTATGCATGCAAGAAATGCATATGAAGCCAGAATAGCTACCATTTAAAACAATAAATTTAATATAACTGCAGTAGGGTCAGAGCCAAACAGTATGGGTACACCATTAATCATGAGGAAGGCCTCACAAGTGAAAGGATGATGCAAATAAAATGAGGATGGTGCATTTTGTTTGATAAAGTAAATGCAAATCTGTAGCATACCTACAAGCGTATGAATGAAGAGCTAAATATGAGATTGTTGCTACGTATATTTACATTATTTGAGTGTACATTTTTGGTTTAAGATCTGTTTGGAAACTGATTAATTTAAGGGTTTTTTTTTTCCTTCTGTTTAAGGTGTATGTACTGTATACTGCTTTAATCAAAAAGGGGGTGAGCTAAGGTATTAGTTTTATTCATTTATTGCTTTTGTTGACTGGGAATGTCCAACTGGGTGGAAAACCCCTTTTCATTAAAGGCCTATGGAGAAAAGTTTCACAAAATATGGAGGGAGAGAAAGTAACATAAATACATACATAGTGTGATAAATCATCTGAGTGTACAATAATAAGAAAAAAGAACAATGATTGTTTGAATGTACAATAGTGAGAAAACATAGTCAAGATACATAGGAAAAGTCAACATACAAAGACAGTATAACATGATACAGATAATACAGTGATATGAAAATAATTCAAAGGTAGATCAGAATGAGTGTTCAGACAAGCAAAGTTTAGACCCACAATATTTTATAATAGTAAGACAGTGGTAAAGTGAACTTTCCTAAGAATGTAAGGTTGAATACAGTATTGTACAGCATATGTGACCAAGAAGACATAACAATACAGGAAAAAGCAAATTACTGGCCAAGTAGTCATTTTATAGGTTCATAGGTTCATAGGTTGGTACTAGGATATCAGCCCTAGGGCCTATACAAGCCTAGCCATAACAATTCCCTGGCTATTTCTTCCCACACTATTTACTTCCCTGGACCCCTGTCTAGCAGGGCGACTGATGTGATCCCCGGGGTGAATTTCCTTTCTCCCATCCAATCATCAAGGTTCCTTTAGAAGAGGACCAAAGAGGCACTCTGCTTGACATGTATGGGCAATCTATTCCAGAGTCTGGGGAGTCTCTGGGTCAGGAACCTATCCCTCCAGCATGTTTTGTTTATTGTGATGACAAGGTTTAGATCCCTGGAGCGTGTGGCTCTGAGGGATTGGGATTTCTTTAAGTGTAGCATGTCCAACAGCTCTGGATTTGACATGGCCTTGTATGTTAAGCAAAGATCGCCTCTGAGTAGACGATATGCGACAGAGTATACCTGGAGTTTTTTAAGGTGGTCAGCATAGGGTATCTGCTTTAGGCCTGTGATTCTTTTAGTGAGGTATTTCTGCGGCCTTTCCAGTTGTTGCAGATGTCTTGAGAGGTACATACCAAACGGGGTGTTGTATTCTATAATGGGTCTAATGAGGGATGAGTACAGTGGGACAATGACCTCCTTTCTTCTGGATGAAAAGCCCATAGTGATGAGGTGTGCCACATAGAAGGATTTCCTGACTGTTGTGGTGATGTGGTTATCGAAGGTGATACCACTGTCCACCTGTGTCCCTAAGTTTCTTATCACACTTTCGGTGTTTAGTGTACTGCCACCTATATGGTAATTCACAGATACATGTTTTTACCCAAAGGGGATAACTATACATTTCTTGGCATTGAGCTTGAGCCCATGGCTCTGGCACCAAGCATCTGTTTCTGTAAGGCCCTTTTGTAGAGTATCCACATCATTTGGGGATTCAATAATGGCTCCCAGTTTGCAGTCATCTGCAAACTTTGTTATCCAGAGTCCCTTAGTGTTGGCCTGTACTTCAGAGAAGTAGATGCCAAACAAGAGCGGTCCCAAGACTGAACCCTGAGGTACTCCACTTGTCACTTGTCGGGAGCTGGATTTGGAATCAGCTACTTTTACAGTGTGGGTTCTATCAGTAAGCCAGTTAGCAACCCATTGGGTGACATAGGGATTAATGCCCAGCTTAGTAAGTTTATCTATGATTCCAGAGTGGGGAATGGTGTCAAAGGCCTTGGCAAGGTCTAAATAGGCTGTGTGGACCACCTTACCCTTGTCCATGGCTCTAGAGACTGATTCGAAGAAGTCAATCAGGTTCAGGAGACAAGATCGGCCCTTCACGAACCCAAACTGGGTGGGGTCCAGTGTTTGAAGGTTGCCAGTGTCTTTGTTTATAAGTTCCATGATAATACGCTCCATGGCCTTGCAGATAAGGCTTGTCAGACTGATGGGACGGTAGTTTCCGGGATCCAAGGTGGATTCCCCCCTTGTGGAGTGGGATAACTGTAGCTTTGTGCCACTCAGTGAGCACGAAACCTGAGGTGAGGCTAAGATTAAACATGACACTTAGGTGAGGTGCCAGTTCATATTGTAGTTCATGTAGTACACAGCCTGGGATGTCATCTGGTCCCATGGATGCTGTATTCTTAGCTTTGGAGAGTGCGTTTTTTACATGTGTGGCCATTATTACCAGAATTTGGCAATCTTCCGGTATTGAGATGGGCCATTTAGGGGGTGAGAGGGGGGTGAAGTTGGCACTGAATAGATCTGCCAGGATATTGGCAATATCCTTGGGATCAGTATATTTATTGCCATTCTGTTTTAGCTCAGAGCAGATCTGGGAATTGCCATTTAGATTCTTGACGTAGTTATAGAATGCCTTGTGGTTGTCTTTAGAATCTTTGGCAATTTTATTTTCGTAACTAGCTTTGGAGGATTTTATGAGGGATCTCAGTTTCTTACTGAGGCTGGTAAGGAAGATTTTTGCATCCTGGGATTTTCCTCTTTTCTGCAACAGTTTCTTCCTTTTGTTGTAAAGTTTGTTTATGGCAGGGGACCACCAGATTGGCTTCTTTTTTGGATGAGAGCATCTTGGTTCTATTTGGGATGGCACGATTTATGCATGAGTGGATGTGCTTGTACAGTGCCTTAGTGTAGGATTCAGCAGTTGAACTTTCAGCTTCCATCTGCATGGGTGTCATGAAGTTTGTCACTTCTGACTTGAGTAACATGAAGTTGGCTTTGGAGAAGTTTTTTATGGAGGTTTCCTTACTGGGGGGTGGGGGTGGGATGTGGATGTTAAGGGTGATTAGCTTATGGTCAGACCTGACTAAAGAGGGGGTGACCATAGGTGTGGAGCATCGATTTTCCATGTTGGTAATGACCAGGTCTAGGATATTGGAGCCCCTGTTGGGACTATGGATTAGTTGATCCAGGGCATTGGAATTTATGAAGTCCAAGAACTGTTGGGCAAAGGTGTTGGTGCATGAGTAGTTTTCCCAGTTAATGGCAGGGTAGTTAAAATCACCCAATATTAGGGTGTTTGGTTCTATCTTAATATTTTCCAGTATGTTTAGAAAGGTGTAGTGAGAATCTTGGGGTATGGTGGGGGATCTGTAGCAAGCTACAATTTGGATTGCAGTCTTACCTAGTGTTAGTTGCAACTGGAGAATTTCAGATGCATTGTGTTGGGCAACTAGCCTGGTGGTGTGAATATCCTTGGTGAATATTGACACTCCTCCACCTTTAGTGTTTTGGTCCTGCTTTGGTGGCTGAAAAGTGTGGTAAGAGTTGTAGCCTGGTATTGCAGGGGTGCTCTCTGGAGCCTTGAACCAGGTCTCAGTTACTGCACAGATATCGATGTTCTCCATTTTTAGGAGTGCCTCGAGAGAGTGCATTTTGAGGTTTAGACTTCTAGCATTGAGTAGCATTACCTTCAGATTTTGCATGCTTGTACATGTTACGGTGGTAGGGATAGAGTGGATAAGGATAGATTAGCTAGGTGTGGTACATAAGCAAAGCTGTGAGATCTTTAAATGTTGTTTGAATGGTAGCTTGAAGGATTTTATGCTGTTAGTTTGTCTGAATGAGAGGAGGGCAGGATTCCAAACGTTAGAGATGTGAGAGGAATACAGTGAGTCACCTGTGCTATTGTTTTATTTGATTGGGTGCAGTAAGAATTTCTCATTAGATCCAAGAGTCCAATATGGGGAGTATGGCTGCCTCATATTTTTAGTGTCTGGCATTATTAAGTTGGAAAATTAGACAGTGAATAGTTTTTGGTTGTGTGAATATTAGATAATGAGGCAATTATAACCAATTTAATGGTTTTATACCATGCATTGATGGGAATCTGTAAGGCATATCACTTGTGAATTTAGTTATTTTGTTGTAGCAGTTTTCTAGCATGATTATTTGGGTACCTTGCAGGTTGACAAATATAGGAAAAGCATATAGAGGGTGGGTAACAGTAGAACAGAGGCAATAGTTTACCTGGCCTCATCATGCAGATACAGTTTTGGTCGATATAGGGTCTAAGTTTTAGTGTGTTTTTTCTGATAATTTGCTTTATGTGGCAGTCAATCTCCATGGCATCATCTATGATGACATTGAGGACCTTGGTATGAGTTACAAGTTCAATTTTGGTTTGGTCAGAAGAAATAATGGTGTAGAAAGGTTTGTCACTAGAGCTTAGTTTAAGTGTGGACAGAATAAGTTTGATCTTCTTATGGTTTAATAGTAATAGAAAAGGGGATAGGATAAGAAGTTGGTAGGAAAACATTTTGATATATGTAGGTCAGGTGTGGAAAGATGTAAAGTGTTAGACAATTGTGGTGGAAGGGTGCAGTTTGGAGAAAAAGTCAGGGACAGGAAAAAAGTTATTTTTGAACATGAATAAAGAAAAGAGTTTTTAGCAGCTTCAAAAGTGCATAAAAAGTGTTGTCTGTGATCAGAAAGTCAATCCATGCAACTATCCACAAATAAAGTAATAGTGGAAACTTGCCTCTCTCCAGTCTAAATGCTTGTTTACCTCCATTGTCAAAGGCATGCTGCCAGTATTTCAGTGACTAATATGAAAAAAGATGGAGAGAGTACACATTTTAAAGTATGGCTTTAATTCTATATACTTCCCTTCTGCAGAAAATCCCTATTCAATGAATCAAATGCTTTATGAGACTCATCAAAGAGGTGGCCTCTGAGTATAATTTAACATAGCCAGCTGTGGCAAGTTCAGGGATAACTTAATCAAGTCCTGCTCAGATATGCCCAGATACGAAACGAGTAAATGGTTCCTGTTTCATCAGACCTGATACTGCAAGTAAGGGCCAGCAAAAGATGTTTGAAACTATAGATGTGTTTTATTTGAGGGTAAGCCATGCACCCCGATGCACGAGTGAATCCCCTGCACTCCCTTATGTAATATTTCTAATTCTGAAGTTGCACAAGCTTCATAGATGAAAATTTGAGCTCCATTTGCTGTATTGGGTTTAAAGTAGTGGATCTCAATGAAATGGGACCTGATGAATCTAGTAAATATCGTTTCCCCCAAGAAATTGCAGAAACTCAAGAGAAGCAGAAAAACATTTAATACAATGAATATTAGAGTGGTAACAGAACAGCTAAACATATTACTGAATAGTAAGCAAAATATTATGACAAAAAGGCATTGTAACATAGCTGGTATCATAATATGACTTTCTGTGATATTTCTCCTGCCATCCCATTCTGTCTGTCTTTTTTTAATTCATCTAATGTTGCTTATGTAACAAAAATGTTTAGTTATATATTTCCTGTTCATTGTGTTGTGATTGTAAACCTTCTTGCTTGCATTTTATTGTGAAAAAATGTTTTCTAAATTGCAACTCTGTCAGCATATTGAGTTTTTACCCTGGGATGAACCTGAAATAGGTCCTCAGTGGAAATGCACTCTACCCTGATTAACAAATCTAAATTGATAAATAAATAAGCCTCACCCAACAACACAGAACATTTATGAAAAGAAAGAATGAATGAATGAATGAATGAAAGAGTAGCAGATATCCTGGGGTTATAGAAGGCAAAATCACTTGAAAAATTTAAGAATGAGTTTAGGAATTCAACATTCTTCTAAATGAATTTTGGTTTACTTTTTGGTGGTCAGGACTTGCATTATCAGGTCTCTTGCTTTTGGCAGGGATCCATACTACATATAGCATATGAAAAATATAGCCTTTTGGTAAAGCAACTGCATCATTGCAAAATAAATAAGCTTGTTTTTTTTTTTTTTTTTAGGTTACAGATATCATAGGTGGATATCCAATATTCTTGTGTTAGGGAAAGACAGAAAAGGCATGGACAGTAAATCTGAGAGAGCACTGGATGAATTTTCTAGCACCAGTGCTCCACTGGAATTAGATCTTAGAGAGCAAGGGACTAATTTTACACTATGGGTATAATTTAAATTTTAGGAATTTAAAAACCCGAGCTAGAAGGAGAAGATTAGAATGTTCTGTTATGGGAAGTCACTTGCCTCCACAGAGATAGAAACAATGATCTTCACGTTTGGGAGTCAGGATAAAAAATCAGGTTATAAATCTGCAGACACTATTAGAGAGGTTTTGAAGATCTTGTGTATTTCAATGAAATCACTGGCTGTTAAGGGGAGATTCTAGATGGGTTTGTAAAATACTGTTCTCAGTAGCTGCTCTTGCTTCTGGGATAAGGATTGTTGAAAGTCTACTACAACCAAATACAGTTCTGTTGATTCTGAGGTTTTGGCTGCTCAAGGTTAAGACCCAAGGGTGGAGAGCGATCACAATTAATTCGTAGCTGATTGAAAGATGTGACTAATACAATCAGTCATGAAAGGAAATAATTTGCTATGGAGGTATGAGTTTTTGTCTGAGTGAGGTGCCAAAACACAACTTTCTCTTGTTCTAAGGATATGGAAGGCAATATAGCAGTGGTTGCCTACCTAGTACATTGATCAGTCTTCACCTGACATTATTTTGTCAGATTTATTTTCCATTTTTCTTTTTCTTTTTAGTTTTCTATGAATTATGCTTGATAGATTGATATGCAATTATTCGTGATGCTGATTTGTTTGGCCAGATTCCCTTTTTCATCTTAAATACTGTCCTATGGCAGCAGAATGCTTTGATACTAGTAATGTGTTATGGTTCCAGCATATCCCTGCATGATTGCTTCTCAGACATGTTGTCTAATTTGTCTTTTTCCTGCCATCATCTGCTTTTTCCTCTGGATGGTTCTTCCTGTTATTGCTTCTGAGTGACAGTATTCCTTTCTGGAAAGGTGTTGACACTAGAAGTATTTTAGAGGCAGCAACTTAGTCCTCTATATGGATTCATGTCAAATCACCAAAGGCAATTTTGTCAAAATTAAAAATAAAAAAATACCCTAAATTTAATACAGTATATACTACCTCCTGGGACACAACAGTATAGAAAAGGCAAACTCCTCTTTCACTGAATGTAGTTTCAAAGAACTTACTTCAATGTGTTCATGGAAACTACCTTCAGCAAACGAATGTGCTCCCCTCTATACATACTTTTACAAAGCACTACAAAGTGGATTCCTTCTCCAGCTCTAGAAAATGCTTTGCTAGGACCATTTTCTAGGGGCTCATTGAGTCTTAATGTATTGGCCTCTTTACTACTTAGTTTCTAAGCTATGGTAATCTACCAAAATAGCTAAGGCTACTGCAAAACTGTGATCTCTGTTGAACATAATACAGTGGTTTAAGTAACCTTACCATAACACTAGAATTTCTGAAAGATCACTGTTGCAGTAGCCTTCCCTCCATCCAGCCTCCTTTATTTTACATTTTTCATTTTATTTTGTCAGGTTGTAGATGTATATACTCTTGTGGTTTTATAGTTTACTGTTGGTTCTATTATATTTTGGTACCGATTTTTAAGAATAAGGGTGATGTGCAGAACTGTAGTAACTACAGAGGGATTAAATTGATCAGTCACAACATGAAGTTATGGGAAAGAGTAGTGGAAGCTAGGTTAAGAAGGGAGGTGATGATTAGTGATCAGCAGTATGGTTTCATGCCGGGAAAGAGCACTACAGATGTGATGTTTGCTGTGAGAGTGTTGATGGAGAAGTACAGAGAAGGTCAGAAGGAGTTGCATTGTGTCTTTGTGGACTTAGAGAAAGCATATGACAGGGTGCCTAGAGAGGAGTTGTGATATTGTGTGAAGAAGTCGGGAGTGTCAGAAAAGTATGTAAGAGTGGTACAGGATATGTACGAGGGTAGTGTGACAGCGGTGAGGTCTGCGGTAGGAGTGATGGATGCGTTTAAGGTGGAGGTGGGATTACATCAAGGATTAGCTCTGAGCCCTTTCTTATTTGCAATGGTGATGGACAGGTTGATAGATGAGATCAGACAGGAGTCCCCATAGACTATGATGTTTGCAGATGACATTGTGATCTGTAGTGAGAGTAGGGAACAGGTGGAGGAGACCCTGGAGAGGTGGAGATATGCTCTAGAGAGAAGAGGAATGAAGGTCAGCAGGACTAAGACAGAGCATGTGTGTGTGTGAATGAGAGGGAGGATAGAGGAATGGTGAGGATGCAGGGAGTAGAGGTGGTGAAGGTGGATGAGTTTAAATACTTGGGATCAACAGTTCAGAGTAATGTTGAGCGTGGAAGAGAGGTGAAGAGAGTACAGGCAGGATGGAGTGGGTGGAGAAGAGTGTCAGGAGTGATTTGTGACAGACGAGTACCAGTAAGAGTGAAATGGAAGGTCTACAAGAGGGTAGTGAGGCCAGCTATGTTATATGGGTTGGAGATAGTGGCATTGACAAAAAGGCAGGAGTCAGAGCTGGAAGTGGCAGAGTTAACGATCTTAAGATTTGCACTAGGTGTGACGAGGGTGGACAGGATTAGGAATAAGTATTTTAGAGGGTCAGACCAGGTTGGAAGGTTTGGAGACAAAGCCAGAGAGGCAAGATTATGTTGGTTTGGACATGTGCTGAGGAGGGATGCAGAGTATATTGGGAAAAAGATGCTAAGGATGAAGCTGCCAGGTAACAGGAAAAGAGGAAGGTCTAATATAAGGTTTATGGATCTGGTGAGAGAGGACATGCAGGTGGTTGGTGTGACAGAGCAAGATGCAGAGGACAGGAAGAAATGGAAACAGATGATCCACTGTGGCGACCCCTAATGGGAGCAGCCGAAAGAAGAAGTTGGTTTTGTTGCATTATTATTTCAGGGCTCTGAAGATTTGCAATCTGTCTTTCTAAGGAGCTCCTCTCAAGTTCCAGACAGTTAAAGCAAGTGGAAGACACCCAGAGGTTTGATCTACTGTTATAGTAAGTTTACGTACACAACTGTACTTTCTAGGCTAAGTTAAAAACTCTACCAAAACTGATATTTCTCTTAGCACTCCTGTATCCCTTTCTCTTTGCCTATACTATGTTATCAATACCTGGAAAATGTGGATTCTAGCATGTGCACTGTTTGATTTACTTTGAATTGGTAAATTATGTCTTGTTATATGATACTTATCAGGCTTTACTCTTATGATCAATCCATCAAACAACTTTTTGTTTGGCCTCATCCTGCTCTTTTACCTGTCATCTCTAGTCATTTGCTCCCAATAGCTTGAATCCATTGATAGCATTCTCCAGTAAACTGCAGTCCTTGGTTGTGCATTTTCTATTCTTCTAGTTGAAGTCATTGTTATTCGTAAAATATCCTTTCTCCGTTCTCTTGTATGCTTAGTTCTTGGAATACTTTCTGGTATTGGTTTTCTTCTTGAGTAGTCTTTGCAGAGATAAATCCTAGGATTCAAAAAAAAATCCCTTATGCTTGCATAAACCGCTACCTGTTCAGGGTACAGTTTATGTGGACCTGTAAAATGTGATTCAGACACATGTTTATCTACAGTGACTAATTTGCATGTCTCGGAATCATGTGTAATTGTCATCAGTGCAAAACAGCACTTTTTGTGTGTAATTACCACGGGTGGCCCATGCATCACATTGGTTCAGAAACCCCCAGTCACTCCCCCACACACATGTAGATATTTATGCACACACACACACACACACACACACACACACACACACACACACACACACACACACACACACACACACACACACACCACCACATACATGCACATAGACATTCAGTCAACATAACACACACACAAACCCTCACTCAAATGCACTCAAAGGCACATTCAGCCATACATACACACATGCGCACGCATTGTACAAACACATACAGTCCTACACCATTGCTCTCCTACATAACCTTCCCTGTTATAATCAGTCAGGTAGGCAGACACATGTGCACACACACACACACACACACACACACACACACACACACACACACACACACACACACACACACAGTCATCTATGACCAGTCAAAACCCTTGTAGACATGGTGACACGCTACCACATACTAACACAAAGACAGATATGCACCACAACATCTCTGTCGATGTTCCCCAACTTTACCTGCAAAGCAGTCTCTCCCACTGAAAATAGTGGGTAAATACTGCATCTTTGCTGTATTAGTTATTATGGCTGCCAGTGCTAATTTAGACAGCCAAATGATTCCCTGAATCATTCAACTACTTTAATCCCCTCCCTCGGGTATTTCCAGGCATACCTCTTAACTGTCCAGATTTTCACAAAATGTTCAGGTTTTTTCCTCATATTTTTGGTCTCTTTCTCATACAATTTGTTTTTTAGTTGGTAAATCAGTAAAGACTTAAGTCACTAAATAATGATATACAGTATATTTGAGTTTCAGACTTCATATCCTTCAGAAAATGTTTATAAGAGCAATATTTACAATTTGTTCCTGATTCTGGGCCATTCTTGTCTCCATTATTTTTAGCTCGGCCCAGATTTCTTGTGCTTAGAGGTTGAGAGGTATGGTTCCAGGGGTAAAGCACACAACTAATTAGCATTAGCCACATACACCAAAATGCCTCATTAGCATTTAGCAAAGCTGTGGAGATGGCCCATTGCAGTGATTCTACCAGCTGTGAAAAATCACTGCAATAGGCCCATCTTTAAACCAAAAAGAACATCTGTGACTGGTTGGCTGCTCATGTTAGGATGTACTGCTCACTGTAGCCCTTTAAGAATCCCCGCCAAAGTCTATCAGGGCAATCTTCTTTCTGATATTTTATCTTTTATAAATTTTTATATTGTAGGAATGTGTTTATTAACAACAGTGCTACATAATAAAAATATGTTTATCCCAGATAGTTGTGAACTAGATTTGGGTATTAAACTGTACCAAGAATAGTTATCTAAATAGTCATGCATATGCAGATAATCAGCTATATTAAAGTAGTTAAACTTAGAATATGTTTCATTATAAACTAATGCACCTATGGTAAATATATGTGAACTGTGATCAGAAGTGTCAAAAGAGCTCAGCAATCTCAGGAGCTGGTGTGGATATGGCATATGGTATCTTAACAGAAACTTAAATCAAGGATGTTGTCACCTGTGGTTGATGTAGTAATGTATCTACCTATTTTATTATGTACAAATTCATGAAGTCAACAAATCAATTTTCAAACACAGTAAAAAAAATCACATAGTTTTCCATTTAAGAACACATATCTACCAATTTAAAGTAACTCAAATCATAGTGCACTATGCTAGGATCCACATTTACACAATGAAATGCAATAAAATAAATGGTTTATTTTAAAAGTAATAAACACTGAGCTTTCCAATATACAACAAGTCCTTCTTCAGGTGGATAACTTCACAAATATAAAATTACGATGTGTTAATACTGATACAGAAAATGCAAATTAATGAACTGATTAATTATGATCTTTTCAGTTTAACAATTACCTTGTACTTTATATGCAATTTGACTATCATTAAAGCATTTATATTTCATAACATTCAAAATTACTTGTTATGTTTTTGTTTTCTCAGTTTAACAGAATGTTCTTAAAATAAACACCAAAGGGATTTTTCCAAACAATTTATTAAATCTGGAAATAAATCTTACAATATGGCACACTCCAATACTATGTTTAGCTGATTATATTCTGTCTAAGTGCCTAAAACAGAAATTCCACTCCTTACAAGCCCTCGTCATCCTTGAGGAAGAAGACATCTGAGCAGTATGTTTCCCACACTTTTAATCCAGCCACTTTGCAGGAGGGAAAAAGGGTGCAGATGTCTCAATCTTCATTCAAAAGTGACTTACATTAAGGCTGGTTAAGCATGATGCACTAAAGCTTCTTATGTCCAAATCACTATCAGAAAGGTCCATTGCTACATATTGTATAGGTATGGAACTCCCTTTATGACCCAAGAAAGCCACAGTACCTATATGCAAAAACTAGTGTCAATCGATACTAAACCCAACATGATTTTCTTGGGTGATCTAAACAATCCAGCTATAGAATGGGAAACCTGCACCACCACTAGTGCACAAGCACAGAGATTCCTGGACTTTGTCAATACAAATGCCCTGGAGCAATTAGAGTACCCACTAGGGGGAATAACATCTTAGATCTTGTCCTTACTAATATGGGGGCATCTTGCACCATCCCTTGCATAACTTCATCCCTTATTAAGTCTGACCATAAAGCAGTCTTCTAAATAAAATTGAATCCAGAGACTACTTCTGCCCCGGGTACGTTTAAGAATGTCTGCAAGACAAACTACTTACTCCTAAGTAATACACTGACAAGCTTCAAACCCCCACCAAACCCAGTTAACTCAGCTGAATACATGTACACCACCACACTATACCAGCATGTTAATGCAGTTATACCCATTTGTTTCTACTGGGTACAACAGCATGTTAATGCAGTTGTACCAAGTAGAAACAAGTGAAGGGCATACTACAAAAGCCTCCCTCCAGTGAAACTTATATAAAATCTTTACAATAAAAAGAAAAAAATATTGCCTAAAGGAAGAGCAATGCACAGAATGTTAGAGCCCTTGTCATTAAAATGAACAAAGCCATGTTTGAGGCAAAAATAGCCACTCAAGCAAAGGACAATCACAAGGCCTTTTTAGTTATATTCATAAACTCAGGGCACAGAGCAACAATGAGCTGCGATGGTTGCAAACAATGTTATCTTCATCGAAGCTCAAGATATAGCTAACCTATTGGTTGATAAAGTCAGCTTAAACGTTGAAGCTTTAACAGAATGGTTTAAAGGGAGAGGTATTTCTAGCAGAGGATACCACTGCTCTGGAAGAAACTCCCCATCCACACAAGACAAAGCTCATCCATGGCCACACTGCAGTGTAACTTGGATCAGTGGATGAGAAACAGGAAATTTACACTAGTACTCCCCACTGCAGCTGCTAAATGCTTTATGCCAATGCACAGGTCCCATTTATATATTTACATTTTTATCTAATAATTATCACTGGAGTAATACATAGATAAAGATCTTGGAAAGGCTTAGGTGAATCTAAAGTCCAATGGGACAGGTTAACTTTAAACTCCAAATGGGATAATTGTTAGACCTAAAGTGGCCAGCAAGGGTAGGTAGCCTAGTGCAAACTTATGAACCCATGAACCTTAAAGCATGTGCCTTTTTGGTCAGAGTAACATATCTAATTTTTAATATTATAAAATTTTCTCAAAATGCATAAGATATGAGTCTTCAATTTCCTCTGGGGTACTACAGAAATGAATATTCTTTTTTCCTGACTCAATTTTCAAAGTCATCTCATTTATTTTCAATTACAGACTATTGCTCAGTACCTTTAAATAATTGTTCTATAAATGCTTTCAAGAAATCAGCCAGGCAATGTATGCACTTTCAAATAAGTATACAAGTATGCTTTTTCTGAGAATCTTTCAAAAATGTTATGACTTACAAAGGTCAGAAGATGTTTAAGGCACTACAACATGGCCCTGTTTATATAACTTGCTTAGAGATAGTACTGCACATCCATACAAAGACTTTGTGGTTATTGGGGGCAGCCTTTGAAAATTATGCATTCGTTTTATTAGGTGCATAGTGGCTACATTTGTACAGATTTATACATTGTTAAATACAATGCAGGGTTTCGAGTATAAAATGGACTTTTCTGGCTACATGCCTAAAAGCTTCGGCTTTGTTCTCCACAGTACTCTGACTGTCAAAGCATTCAAAAATAAACTCATTAATTGTTTCATGGTTCGGATGTGTGCTTCCATAAGATCTGTGCATTTCTCACTGACTGAAAACACTATAGTATAGAGAAATATGGGCTGCTATTTTTTATAACAGAAGCGAGGTCTGCAGTTCTTACATATCTGTCAGGCTTCCTATAGGATAGCACAGTTGAGTAAAATCTTACCATAACAGTAAACTCCTTCTCTTCACTGTTGCATTATTCCTTACTTAAGGCATCTCTTGCCAAGGATAGTCCACTTTCTGGCAGTATACCAAAGCCTTTAGAGTCTATAAGTTTCATACATCATAAGTATGCTTCCCATGCAAGGCATACAGCATAAAGGTGATGTACGGACACACACACACACCTAAAAACTGAAGAGCTAGAA
Source organism: Protopterus annectens (assembly GCF_019279795.1). Taxonomy (NCBI): domain Eukaryota; kingdom Metazoa; phylum Chordata; order Ceratodontiformes; family Protopteridae; genus Protopterus; species Protopterus annectens. Next base: position 439,169,070 of record NC_056737.1, on the reverse strand, counting down.
GGAACAGAATGTCCCTATGGATCTGGAAGACCATTTGCATCCAGAAGGAGGAAAAAGAAAAGAATCCCTGGCCAGGAAGGGAAGAAGAATAGGGCAGAGCAGAGGGGGCAGGAAGGAGGGAGGGAGTAAATACTGCAGCATTAAAGAGAAGAACATCTACTGTTCTAGTAGGATTTTACACAACTGTACCATGTCCTTCCATATCACTGTTGCAGTATTTCTTAAGAAAGGGAGTACAAAAGCTCAAGAGAAAACCTGGGAGGAGGAAGGTGCTAAAGAGCCCCGGCAAAGTCAACTCTTGCTATGAAAATAACATCCAACTTGTAATGCTTAGTGAAGGTATGGACAGAAGTCCAAGCAGCAGGCTCAAAGATGGAATTAGTATCCAGTCCTTTGAAAAAGGCACCAGAAAAAGCTATGGTTCTGGTAGAATGAGCCTTTACAGAAGAGGAAAGACATTTACCATGAAAAGAACAACAAAAAGAAATGGCCTTAGGAAGAGATGGTTTATTTAGAAACTGACAAACCCAATGGCCTGGAAAGAAAGGAAACAAAATGTTGTTCAGATTTACAAATAGCCTTAGTTTTATTAAAATAATACCTGAGCTGTCTATGCAAATCCAAGGTGTGAAGAACCTTTTCACTGGCAGACTGCTGAGAAGGAAAAAAGGAAGACAAATTAATAGGCTAACAAAGACAACTCATTGACCACCTTAGGCATAAAAAAGAATTAGTATGAATAACACAAAAGAGGTTATCCAACTGGTAAGACCAGTCCAAAAAAACAAACGAAGAATTACACAGCGAGACATTTATTCACCCACAGTAATCCACACAGTAAAAAGATAAGTTTAGCACATTTAATTTATGTGCTTTTGTCCTAATTAGAAAAAAGACTTCATCAGAACTAACTATAATGAGTCACAGTTCCAGTATATATATATATATATATATATATATATATATATATATATAGAGAGAGAGAGAGAGAGAGAGAGAGAGAGCTAATTAATGCAATAAACCGATTGGAAGAGTAACATTTGATTTCCCCATTGGCTAAAGTAAAAGAATTAAAATTATGCTTCATATATTACAATAAACATTAATAAAATAAAAATAAAAATTTTAAATTTAAATGTAGAATAATATAAAACAGAGAATCCTTCAGGCAGGTGGACCAAATTCAAATCATTAATAAAATAAAATACAAAAGTTATATATAAATATTTCACTTAAATAGTTGTAGTATAAAAACATATTGAAAAATAATGAAAATTAGTAAATTCATGTAGGACACATTTAATTCAGTACATAAAAATGTAATAAAAAAGTCATACAAAAGTGTAGAATAAAAACTAGTCATAACTTGGCTGCCCTCATTTTAAGAACTTAGACAATATATAAACTGTCATAACTGGATGGACAGTGGCATTTAATTTTAATTGACACAGTAATACTTTGTAGTCTATCAGTATTTTCCATGCCCCACGTGTAAGGCCCGAGGGAATTAGGTGAAGAATCTCAAATAAAACAGTTTTTAAAATGTAAACAAGTGGTGGAGTGCTTATATAGTGCTTTGTTAATATTTTGTCACTTAATGTCGTAACATTGGTCGTATATTCACCTCCTTAATTGCCTCTTGGTTTTTCCAGTGTAAAAGGCTTTCTTTCCTATTTCTGTTAATTTTTCCACAGGTCCAGAATCCTTATAAGCAACCCAACCACATTTCTCCCAGATCAGGGAGCATTCATCCTCTATGCATCAATGGACATCATCAGAGGGTCGGGGTGGTGGTACCAGTCCTGTAGGCACCATAGCATCTTGCAGCCTGGCAAGCCTCATAGACTGGTGGCTTCAAGAGTTGGTTGTAGATGTGGTGGAGCAGATAGTTTAGATACACCTTCAGCCAGTCAAAGATGCTCTTCACACGGCTGAAAGCTTGCTGCCTTGGTTAGTGCTGACCACCACAAGCCCCTGCCCCTTAACATCAGGGACCTCCATTGCAACACCATCAGACTGTGGAAATGTTTGACATCCTGTGGAACAGGTGTTCCTCCTGAACTCAACTCCTCTTCATTCCGCTCCTTGTCCAGTCCCTTCTCCAACACCCTTTAACCTACTTCTTAGCCAAACTATCCTCTTGCATAAGAGAAAACAATGAAAAAATGGGTTCTTTCCCCAACAATAACATAATACCCCGCCTCTTCCACTTCCCCCAGCACAATTTTCTTGATGTTTTCCTTCAGTGTTTCCCTCTTTGTTATGTCTCCCCTTTTTCAGTCTTTCCTGTCTTCCCCTTTCCACTCTTTAAAGAAAACCACAGAGTGTCTCTCTTAGGATGCCTCTATATAAGACATATAAACCCCCTTCATATTTTGCAAAAGTTAATAATAAAAGCTGCACTGTGCCCCAGTTGCATAGCTACTTTCTTTTGCAATACTCAAAAACATACAAAAAGATACGAGCATTTCTGTTTTCGTGTAGTATTTTACTTAAGGATTAACCTCAGCTACTTTCTGCTTTTACCACAAGTGGACATTTTTTTTAAATGCCTTCACATTTACTTATTCACCTCAAATAACTTGTGATCACTGAATTAATATATAGGCCTTTTGTAAATAACCTCTACCCAAGTGGAAACGTCTGGCCTATGAATACCACCCTATTTCTCTTAGTTAAAGAGCATCATTGGTAGTGTTGTCATCTCTGAGGCCCAAATTGTGACATTTCTTAGTGAAACATGCCAGGGGATTCAATAAGCTCTGTGCAGGCTTTGCGCAGAGCCTACAAAGAGTTTATGTGTTAGTGCAACAGTGCACGGCACACCTAAGCTAAGTTTCATGGCTCGCAACAATGATGTTGGCCACGAAACCTTTTAAGTGAATTCAGATAGCAATTCTGTGTAAGGCACCTAGTGCATGGATTTGCATGAAATGCCACAATGATCACCACGGTGGCTTTACAAATAGCTGCCATTCTGTTAATGCAACACATCTGCACAAAGGTCAACTTAATGATAGGACTAATAACCGGTAATAGGGACACATCTGACATAGATGTCACATAGGAATCTGTTAGAATGTAACAGTCTCACCCTCTTGGAGGGAAAAATGTGGACAAAGCCATAAAAATGGAGGGACAAAGGGTCAGATTGCATTTCCAAACTTAGGAAGTAGATAGCATATATAGGTTGTATATTATCATGAACTTTCTGAAGAGTATGAAGTTTGAAACTCAAATGTCAGTTGTCAATTTCTAACTGCACTCACTCTGCAATGACATGACAATGATTTGCTAGGAAAAAAAATATGAGGAAAAGATCACAAATATGAGACAAAAATTGGACATTCTGCACAGATCAGGACAGTTGAGAGGTATGTACTCAAATGTATGTAATACTGAGTTACATCAGTACAGAGATCATCCCAGTTATACGGCAGAAAGCCACACATTTGATAAGGAAAACAGACTTGTATGAGGTTACTAAGCTAATGGCCCCTGGAACCTTGCAAGCCTAGCCAAGTTCAACCTATGTTCCCAAGGGTGTCTTGCTGAAGCAGACACTAAAATCAGGACCTAATGCCCTTGTCCAAGAGGGACACAGGTGGAATCCCCAGGGTGAATTTCTGTTTACTCATCCAGTCTTCCAAATTGCACTGAAATAAGGTCAATGAGGGACTTTGTTTAACATGAATAGGAAGCTTGTTCCAAAGGTAGGGCAACCTCTGTGAGATAAATCTTTCTCTCCAGCAAGTTCTGCTGATGTCACATACCAGGTTAAGGTCCTTTGAGCGAGTGACCCATGTGCCATTTGACTTGTGAATGTGGAGTATTTCCATCAAAGCTGGGACAGAGATTGCGCTATATGCAAGGCACAGGTTGCCTCTGAGCAGTCTGTATGACACAGAGTAAAGTGGCAATTATTTCAGTCTCTCTGTATCAGACAGATCTTGAAGACCCTGAATTTTCTTAATAAGGAACCTTTGTGGTCTCTCCAATTGCTGCAGGTGTTTAGAAAGGAGCATACCAAAGGGAGCATTGTACTCTTATTATTGGCCTGATGAGGAAAAAAGGAGGCAATGCCCTTATTTATCAGATGAGTAATATAAAATGCCTTCTTACCACTGTGAAGACATGGTGATCGAAGTTAAGGTTCCTGTCAACCTGTGTTCCCAGATCTCTGACCATTGACTGTGTGTTTAGGGTATTGCTATTGATGTGGTAGTTTGTAAGAACATCACCCTTGCCGAAGGAGATGATAATGCATTTTTACATTAAGTTAAAGACCATGAATATGGCACCAGTCATTAGTCTGCATAAGACCTTCTTGCAGGATGTTGACATCACTAGGGGTTTCAATGATTACTCCCAGTTTGCAGTCATCAGCAAACTTTGTCAGCCACAGTTCTTTAATTTTAGTCTGCACTTTGGAGAAGTAGATTCTGAACAGAAGGGGTCCAGAACTGATCCTTGTGGAACACCACTGGTTCTAAGTCAGCTGGAAGAGGTGGAGTCCCCTGTTTTGACCATATGAGTTCTATCAGTGAGCCAGTTTGCAACCCACCTGACAACATATGGGTTGATACCCAGCTGGGTTAATTGAGTGGGGGATTGTGTCAAAGGCCTTGGCTAATCTAAATAGGCCATATGCACGGATTTGCCCTCGTCTAGGACTTTGGTGATTGTCCCAAAGATGTTCACCAAGTTTAACAGGCATGATCTCCCCCTGACAAAGTCAAACTGGGTGGGGTTGAGCATTTGGAGATTTCCTATAGCTTTGTTAATAGGGTCCATGATGATTCATTCCATGGCCTTGCAGGTAAGGCTGGTCAGACTAATGGGTCTATAATTCCAGAGGTCTGTGGATGCACCTCCTATGTGCAAAGGGATGACGGTAGCTGTTTTCCATTCCACTGGGACAAAGCCAGTGCTTAGGCTGTGATTGAAAAACATACCCAGGGGTGATGCTAATTCCATCGTCACATCCTGGGAATATCTGGACAGTTGAGAGGTATGAATGTGAAGTATATGGCCCAAACACAGTACAGGACAGTGTACCTACAGTGCAGATTATTGGGATATTCCATTCCTGGCATTCTGTATTGAAGCTGTGTTAATGATCTATAACAGGACATGGACTGCCATGTAAAATGATCACTCAGAGGAAGTGTGCGTATTGAATAGGGACACATAGATGAATTGTAGGAATGAACGCAGGGAAAGAGTACAGGTGAAACTCCCTTATGTGCAGCAGATGAGGGCATGTTGATGGAAGATGGTTTTAGCAGCAACACCAAGCACATATCTATATGGTACAGTATGGACTGTACAGTGAAAATATGTTGTCTGTGACTGTCACACAAGTTGACATAACAATGGGGAAGATGTGTCTGTGAGATAAGCATCCTTACATGAATAATGCACAAGACATCTATCAGAGATCTAACATACAGTTGGGGTAGGGTGCATATTGGGAAACTGCAAACTGATATACCTGAATATGAGTGTACTCTCAGCAAAGATCTCCAGCAAGGTAACAACAGGTAAAGGATCATGGCAAACATTACAAGAACCAACCACAATCATGGACAATATCAGAATAATAATAAAATTGTCCAGCAGGAACAGGACCCGGAACTCACTCCACAGCCAAGAGTATGAATATAATGAAAATTTTAATTGCAATCCACAAACATAAAAAAACAAGCGCTTTCACTCGGTTACTACTGAGCTTTTTCAAGGTACAAACAGGGTGCAATCAATTCAAAGGTATTAAATAGTAAAAACAGGTCACATGACCAAGATTGTTAATTAACCTTCTTCTAAACCAAACCTTAATTGCATAGGTACCAGTGTTAAAAATCCAAAAGCACACAGGATAGAAACCAAGATCTGTGCCTGAAAAATAGCACTAAAATGTATCAAAAACATTTTCTTCACACAATAATGTAAAATTAATAAATGTCCAATGTGGAAATAAAAATTAATAATAATAATTCATGAACAAGTGCTTCAAAAACAACAATAAAATATGTGTCCATGAAACATATTAAAAACAATACCCTTGTAGAAAATCCACAAATCATAACTCAAATAAAAATAACAATGTTTATACTCAATTAAAACTTTATAGTCGGGCCATTCTCAACCTTAATACACTACTAATATTGATATTCTCATTTAAACCAGGGAACCTACCCGCGTCCAACTTCAGCTGCCAATAACGTTCACGGTATTCTAACCTGGCCCCCCAATTACCTCCCCTAATGTCAGGCAATACCTGTTCTAAAACTAAAAACTTCAATTCCATGCTGTTACAATCTTGTGAATGTTTGTAAAAGGCATTGTTCTCTTTGCCTTTTGAAACATCATAAAAATGCTCATAAACCCTTCTCCTTAGGAGTCTCTGATTTCCCTACATAAAAACTGAAACAATACATACATATACCCAAATAGACCACCTCCTTAGATCTACAGTTGAAATATTTATTAGAATTAAACTTAAACTTCCTAGAGGGAATGTAAACCATGTGGTTGTTAATCATAGCACTACACTGCTTACAACTCCCACATTTATGGGTGCCACATTTCGAAAAATCAGTTACTACCATAGTGTTTTGTTTCATCTCAAACAGATCTTTTAAATTGGCATCCCTTCTCTTAAAAAATGGGGATGGTCCTGCACATCCTGATCCTTGGTTTGGTTCGTTTTTTCTCTTCTTGGTTTTGTGGTTGTCCATGGCAGAAGGAGCGGAACACACAAGTTTCACTGAGACACCCTTATTGCTTAAAGATGATTCGGATAGTGCTCCGGTTACACGGGCCAAATTTAAGCAAGTTATGGCCCTTTTAACTCAACTCTCTAACAACCTTTCTGAACGAAATTCTGACATTGTGTCAGCATTACCTGGTAACCAGCTGCAGTTAGCAGACACATGAAGGAAACGCGTCACTTCTCCTGTGCCTAGTACGAGCAGCAATGTCCGAGATGAACTTCCCGTTCAAGCGTCTTCCAGTAATGGATTACTAGCTGCTCCATCAATAAGAGTAGCGTTAACGCAAAGAAATAACATGGACATTAACCATGGAGACTTTAATTTAGACGTTTGGGCTGGTCAACAGTTTCATTTTGGACAAGGTAGTGTACACGCTAATTTGAATGACAACATTGAGCATAATTTTAACGGATGGAGGGACAAGCTTTACGCCTTTAAAAGTAATCAACTTGAGACAGATTATCTCAAGGAATGCGTGCAGGTCCAGCGTGTCCCTAAAGGTCTTCGTTGTTATAAATTTCCAAACAACGTTCAACCAGGAACTGTTTTTTACGCCAAACTTTGTGATATTTTTGACAGGGCTGGTATATAGAAATGTTAAAACTTATGATAGTTGAATATGAAAACAAAGCTACTATTTTGTTAAATTATTTGAATGTTTTGAATGAAAAGGTGATTAAGGACACCAATTTTGTGAGTGTTAAGAAAAACTACGATGGTGTTTTTTTATGAAGTGGACCAATATTGCAATAAGATCTTGACCCGTAAAATAAGAAAATTGGAGAGAGATCTTATTGAATATAGAGAAGGGACAGCTTACCCAACTTCCACTATGGGGAGACGGAATATTAGGTCAAATACTGATAGGGTGGAGGGAACCAACAATAATGATACTCATCCTAGGTCAGTGACTGAGCCCCTTAGAAAAAGTGAGAGCATTGCTGAGAGAGGTAGAAAACATGCCACACAGGATTTTCAGCACACACACACCCCCCGGCAGGGGGGGGGGGAGAGCAAAGTACCAGCAGCAAAGCTGGAACAATCCTCAGAACTAGAACTTGATAGGAATTTACCCTCTAACGAAGACTCACAAGATTTGGAAGGTAGGCACATTATTTGCAGAAGGGGTAATTTTACGATCTACAATTATACAGATTTAACACCCACTTAAGATTTTTTTAATCTATTTTCGAGGGGGTTTCATTATGTTCCCCTACATCCTTCTATTATAACAAACACATTAGTGGACCTTAAGTTATTTATTAGACAACTAAATCTCACTCTATTTTTTAAGGGGCAAACTAATTTTAAAAAAGGATTAACTAGGTCTAGTATGTTCAATCCACCTACCCACCCCTCTCTTAAGGTTTTTGAGGAACTGGTGGAAAAGGATATTAGAGGTCTTAAATGTGGTCAGTGTTTTGCACACCCTACCAACATGAGTACCACAGAGATTGAACTTATTGCCTACTGAGACGTGAAGGGTGTAAGGTAATGAAACCAGAAAAGGGAGGGGGTGTGGTGTTAATGTATGCTGTTGAATATGAATCCTATCTGCATAATATGTTACAGGACACGGACCAGTATGATCTTGTATCCTTAAATGAGATCAATATTGCTTATTCCAAAATCAATTTTCTTTTACATGACCATCTTTTGCAAGGGGCGTTCAATGAACGACTATATAATTTTTTGTACGTTGGTAGACCAAGAATCCCGGTTATTTTTGGGATTCCTAAAACCCACAAAAGTTTGGACCCAATTAAATTTAGGCCGATTGCTTCAGGTGCTGGTAGTATTACAGAACTCATTGCTAAATTGATTGATGTTAGGGTTAAGAGCTTTTTATCTTCCATTGAACATATTTGTAAAGATTCATGGGAATTTTTGAAAGGAATTGATCACCATTTGTTCAGTCCGGATTTATTTATGGTTACCATTGATATCATTGAACTTTTTCTGAGCATCCCCCACCGAATTGGTTTGGAATGGTTTGGGGAAGTTCTGGTAACAAAATCTGGACTGGACACTAAGATTACTAACCTGGTGTTGGAGTTCATGGAAATTGTACTTGAAAATAACTTTATCTATTTCAATGGAGAATTTTATCGGCAGAGAAAAGGGGTAGCGATGGGTGCCTCCTGTGCTACATCATACGCTAATATAGTGCTATACCATTGGGAACATAATTTCATTTTTTCTAGTCAATGGGCAGAGCACATAGCGCATTACAGGAGGTACCTAGATGATATTCGTTTGTTGTGGAAGGGGACATTGGAGAATCTTGGAGAGTTTATTAATTATATCAACTCTAGTACTGACTTTTTGAGGTTTACTCATAAGATTGACAAAGATACATTAAACTATCTAGATGTGACTCTTTTTAAAGATTATGATCATCAGAAATTTCAATCTAAATTATTTAGAAAGGCCACGTTTTCTAATTCATACCTCCATTTTGATAGTGGGCATCCCCCTTATCAGAAAAGAGGTATTATTAAAGGGCAGCTTATTCGAGCATCTAGAATGTCCAGCTCCTTAGAAAGTTTTATTGAGGAGGTTCACATTCTTACAAATCTGTTTTTAGAGAAAGGTTATCCTGCTTCCTTGATTGACAAATTGAGTCAAGAAGTTGTACTGAATAGGATCTTAAATATCCCCCTTGATTAGTAACTGGTCCTTCGGCCCTTGACTGTGACGGAGGTGTGAAACAACCGGATTCGAAAGGCAATTTTATTCACACTTATTCAGCTAATTCCCAGGAGATAGAGAATATCATTTTGAAGCACTGGCCTATACTCACCCCACATGATGAACTGAGACAATTTGTGCAGGACCATCCCCATTTTGTTAGGAGAAGGGATGCCAATTTAAAAGATCTGTTTGAGATGAAACAAAACACTATGGTAGTAACTCATTTTTCGAAATGTGGCACCCATAAATGTGGGTGTTGTAAGCAGTGTAGTGCTATAATTAACAACCACACGGTTTACATTCCCTCTAGGAAGTTTAAGTTTAATTCTAATAAGTATTTCAACTGTGGATCTAAGGGGGTGGTCTATTTAGGTATATGTATGTATTGTTTCAGTCTTTATGTAGGGAAAACTGAGAGACCCCTAAGGAGAAGGGTTTATGAGCATCTTTATGATGTTTCAAAAGGCAAAGAGAACAATGCCTTTTACAAACATTCACAAGATTGTAACAACATGGAATTGAAGTTTTTAGTTTTAGAACAGGTATTGCCCGACATTAGGGGAGGTAATTGGGAGGCCAGGTTAGAATACCGCAAACTTTATTGGCAACTGAAGTTGGACGCGGGTAGGTTCCCTGGTTTAAATGAGAATATCAATATTAGTAGAGTATTAAGGTTGAGAATGGTCTGACTATAAAGTTTTAATTGAGTATAAACATTGTTATTTTTATTTGAGTTATGATTTGTGGATTTTCTAAAAGGGTATTGTTTTTAATATGTTTCATGGACACATTTTTAATATTTTATTGTTGTTTTTGAAGCACTTGTTCAGGAATTATTATTATTAATTTTTATTTCCACATCTGTGTGTGAGGACTCCATTCTGACTGTCACACAGCTTGACAAACATGGATCCTGGATGTCTCCACCCTTAACCCATCCATCGTGTTCGCCGACCTCTTTTGTCCATCACCATCCCTGTCTCATGTTTTGTTCAATTGCTTCCTCACCTACCTAACTTACCAGACCCAAACATACCTATGTCCTGCCCCAACATTCTTCTCTCTCTCTCTCTCTCTCTCTCTCTCAAAAAAAAAAAAAATGGGCATGTGTCCCACAAAAAAAAAAAAAAAAAAAAACATGTCCCATACATAGCTCTCTATTTTGCACACGTGTCATGTCTTTTTGACACACTTGATTTGGTCCAGTTGGCTATACAACATGATTGTGTTGTGGTCACCCCTCTTTTTGAAGGTGACATTCCAAATTCAGCTAATATTCTGCATATATTATCAGTTTTTACTGTTAAAGAAATGGATAGCTATGTTTTTTCCTATCTCCCTCCTACACATTCCTGTATTGCTTTCGATTTGTTCTTCCTCTCGTTTGCTCCCAATTTCACCACTGTCCTATCTTCCCTATTTCTTTTCTTTAATGACAAACTTTGTGATATTTTTGACAGGGCTGGTATAGAAATGTTAAAACTTATGATAGTTGAATATGAAAACAAAACTACTATTTTGTTAAATGATTTGAATGTTTTGAATGAAAAGGTGATTAAGGACACCAATTTTGTGAGTGTTAAGAAAAACTACGATGGTGTTTTTTATGAAGTGGACCAATATTGCAATAAGATCTTGAACCATAAAATAAGAAAATTGGAGAGAGATCTTATTGAATATAGAGAAGGGACAGCTTACTCAACTTTCACTATGGGGAGACGGAATATTAGGTCAAATACTGATAGGGTGGAGGGAACCAACAATAATGATACTCATCCTAGGTCAGTGACTGAGCCCCTTAGAAGAAGTGAGAGGATTGCTGAGAGAGGTAGAAAACATTCCACACAGGATTTTCAGCACCCCCCCCCGGCAGGGGGGGCAAAGTACCAGCAGCAAAGCTGGAACAATCCTCAGAACTAGAACTTGATAGGAATTTACCCTCTAACGAAGACTCACAAGATTTGGAAGGTAGACACATTATTTGCAGAAGGTGTAATTTTATGATCTACAATTATACAGATTTAACACCCACTCAAGATTTTTTTAATCTATTTTCGAGGGGTTTTCATCATGTTCCCCTATGTCCTTCTATTATAACAAACACATTAGTGGACCTTAAGTTATTTATTAGACAACTAAATCTCACTCTATTTTTTAAGGGGCAAACTAATTTTAAAAAAGGATTAACTAGGTCTAGTATGTTCAGTCCACCTACCCACCCCTCTCTTAAGGTTTTTGAGGAACTGGTGGAAAAGGATATTAGAAGTCTTAAACGTGGTCAGTGTTTTGCACACCCTACCAACATGAGTACCACAGAGATTGAACTTATTGACCTACTGAGATGTGAAAGGTGTAGGGTAATGAAACCAGACAAGGGAGGGGGTGTGGTGTTAATGTATGCTGTTGAATATGAATCCTATCTGCATAATATGTTACAGGACACGGACCAGTATGATCTTGTATCCTTAAATGAGATCAACATTGCTTATTCCAAAATCAATTTTCTTTTACATGACCATCTTTTGCAAGGGGCGTTCAATGAACGACTATATAATTTTTTGTATGTTGATAGACCAAGAATCCCAGTTATTTTTGGGATTCCTAAAACCCACAAAAGTTTGGACCCAATTAAATTTAGGCCGATTGTTTCAGGTGCTGGTAGTATTACCGAACCCCTTGCTAAATTCATTGATGTTAGTGTTAAGAGCTTTTTATCTTCCATTGAACATATTTGTAAAGATTCATGGGAATTTTTGAAAGGAATTGATCACCATTTGTTCAGTCCGGATTTATTTATGGTTACCATTGATATCATTGAACTTTTTCCGAGCATCCCCCACCAAATTGGTTTGGAATGGTTTGGGGAAGTTCTGATAACACAATCTGGACTGGACACTAAGATTACTAACCTGGTGTTGGATTTCATGGAAATTGTACTTGAAAATAACTTTATCTATTTCAATGGAGAATTTTATTGGCAGAGAAAAAGGGATAGCGATGGGTGCCTCCTGTGCTACATCATACGCTAATATAGTGCTATACCATTGGGAACATAATTTCATTTTTTCTAGTCAATGGGCAGAGCACATAGCGCATTACAGGAGGTACCTAGATGATATTTGTTTGTTGTGGAAGGAGACATTGGAGAATCTTGGAGAGTTTATTAATTATATCAACTCTAGTACTGAATTTTTGAGGTTCACTCATAAGATTGACAAAGATACATTAAACTATCTAGATGTGACTCTTTTTAAAGATTATAATCATCAGAAATTTCAATCTAAATTATTTAGAAAGGCCACATTTTCTAATTCATACCTCCATTTTGACAGTAGGCATCCCCCTTATCAGAAAAGCGGGATTATTAAAGGGCAGCTTATTCGAGCATCTAGGATGTCCAGCTCCTTACAAAATTTTATTGAGGAAGTTCACATTCTTACAAATCTGTTTTTAGAGAAAGGTTATCCTGCTTCCTTGATTGACAAATTGAGTCAAGAAGTTATACTGAATAGGGATCTTAAATATCCCCCTTTATTAGGAACTGGTCCTTGGGCCCTTGACAGTGAAGGAGGTGTGAAACAACCGGATTCGAAAGGCAATTTTATTCACACTTATTCAGCTAATTCCCAGGAGATAGAGAATATCATTTTGAAGCACTGGCCTATACTCACCCTACATGATGAACTGAGACAATTTGTGCAGGACCATCCCCATTTTGTTAGGAGAAGGGATGCCAATTTAAAAGATCTGTTTGAGATGAAACAAAACATTATGGTAGTAACTGATTTTTCGAAATGTGGCACCCATAAATGTGGGATTTGTAAGCAGTGTAGTGCTATGATTAACAACCACACGGTTTACATTCCCTCTAGGAAGTTTAAGTTTAATTCTAATAAATATTTCAACTGTGGATCTAAAGGGGTGGTCTATTTGGGTATATGTATGTATTGTTTCAGTTTTTATGTAGGGAAAACTGAGAGACCCCTAAGGAGAAGGGTTTATGAGCATCTTTATGATGTTTCAAAAGGCAAAGAGAACAATGCCTTTTACAAACATTCACAAGATTGTAACAACACGGAATTGAAGTTTTTAGTTTTGGAACAGGTATTGCCCGACATTAGGGGAGGTAATTGGGAGGCCAGGTTAGAATACCGCAAACTTTATTGGCAACTGAAGTTGGACGCGGGTAGGTTCCCTGGTTTAAATGAGAATATCAATATTAGTAGTGTATTAAGGTTGAGAATGGCCTGACTATAAAGTTTTAATTGAGTATAAACATTGTTATTTTTATTTGAGTTATGATTTGTGGATTTTCTATAAGGGTATTGCTTTTAATATGTTTCATGGACACATTTTTAATATTTTATTGTTGTTTTTGAAGCACTTGTTCATGAATTATTATTACTAATTTTTATTTCCACATTGGACATTTATTAATTTTACATTATTGTGTGAAGAAAATGTTTTTGATATGTTTTAGTGCTATTTTTCAGGCACAGATCTTGGTTAGTATCCTGTGTGCTTTTGGATTTTTAACATTGGTACCTCTGCAATTAAGGTGTGATTTAGAAGAAGGTTAATAAACAATCTTGGTCATGTGACCTGTTTTTACTATTTAATACCTTTGAATTGATTACACCCTGTTTGTACCTTGAAAAAGCTCGGTAGTGACCGAGTGAAAGCGCTTGTTTTTTTATGTTTGTGGATTGCAATTAAAATTTTCATTATATTCATACTCTTGGCTGTGGAGTGAGTTCCAGGTCCTGTTCCGGCTGGACAATTTAATTTTTATTCTTGGTTTGGTTCATTTTTTTTCTGTTCTTGGTTTTGTGGTTGTCCAATATCAGAATAATACCACCACTAATCCCATGCTTCTGACATTACATATGTGATAAGAGAAGAGCCTGCACACACGTGCACACCTGCACACACATGCATACCTGCACACACACACACACACACACACACACACACACACACACACACACACACACACACACACACACACACACACACACACACACACACACACACACACACACACACACACACACACACACACTTGACAACTATTATGATACATCCACACACTATGAGGGTAACCACGCACACTGTCCTGGTACTGTAATATCTGCAGGAGGTGTTATAAGAGACACTGCTATTAACTGTATATGACAGTATGGGTAATACAGTCTAGTTACCTTGTGTGCATGGTATATATCTATGGCACAATCCACAATGTCACAAATGATATGCATGCCATTAATGTTGTCAAACATCTATGTATGCAGTGGGTGCATAAGCTAAAAAGGTAGCACAGATGTATCTGGTGTAACAACTTAATTGGTGTTCTGCACCATCAGACAGTCTTGTATATTCCACAGAAAAATACCTAGGTATGGCCAATAAGCTGTGTGACAGTGCACTGTGACAAAGGTGGTACACGTCACTGGAAGATGTGTAGGGAGGTACATTAAGAAGGGTGCATTGTGCACAGTTATTGATCTGATGAAGGCTGGGAACCATGAAGTTATTATGCCCTCTGATGTGCATGTCCTTCACATACCCAGTACTTATGTTACATTCAATGGAGTAGTTAGCACTGTGGCCACATGCTGGTGGATGTAGCACTTACACTCTACCCCAGGGCACAAGTCGCATACCTATTGGTCTGATTATAGGGTATGATGTCCACATTATACTTGGTTGGTGTGTCTGTTTCCTGAGTCAACGAATACCTCCATGTGTCTTATCAGTGCATGTGTTGTCATGGCTGTAGCAGCAGTCTCTGGTATGTCTTGATACTGTCTGTGTTATATAAATATCACAAGTGGAGTTAATGATTGCCCACAAGCTGTAGCCCTTCAGACAGCTGTTTGGACACAGCATGTGCATGTCATCTGTGATCTCCCTCACTTAACTAATGGGCATGAAGGGGCCTAGCAGATACCCCTGATGTACCAACCTCATCACTGGATCAGAGATAAATGTCACATCACACATTTTGACATAGTCAGATGCCACATATGTCATAATCTGGTCTACCCATTTGGTGATATAGCTGTTTAGGGCCACATATGGCAGTGCTGATTGAATATTTCAGTGTGGCTTTGTATCAAATGCCTTCACTTGTTCAAGCTCCACAACATGATACTGTTGTCATTATGCATGCCCTTAATGACCTCTCTGAGGACATCTATCAGATGTAATGGACCTGATGTGGCAGTAACATGTCACACAGGTCTGTTGCACACACCTGAAATATTATTAATGTACATGTAGAAGTGTTCCATGATGACTTGTTGGTCTACTTCATAGCTGAGGAGAGTTAGGATGTTTCTATACATGCATGCATCAGATGCTGTCCTCCCAACTCAGGTGGATGCATGTTCATGTACATACTTGTATGGGAACATAAGCCATGTGGAAGGTATGTTAAACTGTGTATTCAGTCGTACCAGGAAGGTGTATGTGCTGGGTCACACCATAGGTGATCTGTGATGTTGTCACAGTACATTTATTCCTTGTGAGTGGCCTGAATGAAGGTAAGACAGTGCATACTGCCTATTGTGATCTGACCTAGGGTTTTGACACAATCACACATGCAGGTATCAGTGAGAAAACCCTTTGACATCAGTTGATGGGTAAACAATTGGCTCACTGACAGAACACATCATGTGAAAGTTGCTGAATCAACCCGAACCAGTAGAGATGTCAGCCCTGGCAAACCCCATAGATCTGTGCTTGGCTCTTCACTGTTTGAACTTTATTTCTCGACAGTTCAGGCTAAACTATATGGCCTTTGGCTTAGGCTAACCAAGTTTACTGATTCTTGCGTATTGTGTGCAATCAGTGAGTCACCAATGGTTATAACATAGTACAGGAGGCAGTAACACACACAATTGAATGGTAACAAAGGCACACAATGTACAAATAAATGCAGAAATGTGTGTGTTTGTAATGTCTGTGTGATAAGTGGAGTTCCATGTTAATCACAGCATTGACAACAGTCCTGCTATGCAGAAACTCAGTGATACAAATACTGGGAACACATTTAAATAGCAATCTGAACTTTGACCACCAAGTGTCAACACTGCTATTGAA
This sequence comes from Protopterus annectens, assembly GCF_019279795.1. NCBI lineage: Eukaryota > Metazoa > Chordata > Ceratodontiformes > Protopteridae > Protopterus > Protopterus annectens. Next base: position 439,152,496 of record NC_056737.1, on the reverse strand, counting down.
AGCCTGTGTTGTGCAGATAATAAGTCATGCCATCATACTGAGATCTTAGGATTGTATGACAGCACTGTAGTCAAACCGCATTATAGCACTAATAAAGTATAATGCTCTTTTTTATGTGTACCTCACCAGAGATATGTAGCAGCTGGAGAGACCACAGGGCTTTATCAGCAAGATAACACAGGGCCTACACACCATCCCATGATATATGTAGATAGATTAAAAGCCATATCACTGTAAACTTTATTGTATAGGATGAAGTGGCTTCTGCCTGGCCTCCAGGCCAGTCTCTGACCTTGCCCTGGTGGGAGTACTGCACATCCAAAAATGTGATATAGCAGATGACATCAGCAGTGTCTGTTAAGAAGAAGGTAACAGTGTCCCACAAGCAGGTGTAAAATGCTCTGTATAATGTCAAGCAACAACTCACACACACACACACACACACACACACACACACACACACACACACACACACACACACACACAGTTGATTGCAGTGAGAATAGAACAAGTGAATAGACTACAGAAAACAGTACTTTACACCAGTGCCACAGCTCAAGTCTGACTTGGAGTGTGTCAGACAACACTTTATAGCTGATGACATCAGCAGTATCTGTTGAGGAGAAGATAACAGTGTCCCACATGCTACTGTAAAATGCTGTCTACAATGTCAAGGAAGAGCTCAAACACACACACACACACACACACACACACACACACACACACACACACACACACACACACACACACACTTGACTGCAGTGAGAACACAGCCCCACTTATCTGCATACACTGACTACGCAAGTGTCATGGCACAAGTCTGATTTATACAGCGCAGGTGAAGTTATAGTAGATGACATCAGTAGGCCTATATGAAATGGATATGTAGGCATGAGCAAGCATCAAAATACTATTATTGCATGGCATTGGGGCAGTAACTGTGGGATACACTTGTGCTCTGCTGTACACACACACACACACACACACACACACACACACACACACACACACACACACACACACACACACACCAGGTTGACTGCAGTGAGAACAAAACATCTACCTAAGTACATACACCATGTACAGAGCACAGTACAAGTCTGATTTCTACAAGAGTGCAGGTGAGAGCAGATAATATCAATAGACCATGTGGGGGACAGCAGGTTGGGAGGCATACATAGGCACATAGTTTTATATATTCATATGAGGCTACTAGCCTAATAGCACCATGGTGTTTAGAAGCCTAGCTATGTAAAAGCACAAGTACCCTTACTGAGCATAGTTGGATGGTCATTTTTAGCACAGAGTGTTTGTAAGCAGCACCAACTGGTCCTGTCTATGAGGGACATAGGTGCCAGCCCATAGGTGACTTCACAATCACCCAACCAGTTGTCAGGGTTGTGCTTGAACAGGGCAACTGAGGAGCACTGCTTCACATTCAGTGGGAGCCTATTACAACTGACCCTGTGGCAGCATGTGTTAATGCAGTGAAGCATTCCTTTTTGGGGCCAGATGGTACTGGGTTCAAATACAACTATATTTAGTACTTTTAACTACTTTTGTATTACTGCTGCTGTATGATAATGCATTAAAGAAAAGAAATAGGGAAGATAGGACAGTGGTGAAATTGGGAGCAAACGAGGGGAAGAACAAATTGAAAGCAATACAGGAATGTGTAGGAGGGAGGTAGGAAAAAAAACATAGCTATCCATTTATTTAACAGTAAAAACTGATACTATATGCAGAATATTCGCTGAATTTGGAATGTCACCTTCAAAGAGAGGGGTGACCACAACACAATCATGTTGTATAGCCAACTGGACTAAATCAAGTGTGTCAAAAAGACACGACACGTGTGCAAAATAGAGAGCTATGTATGGGGCATTTTTTTTTTTTTTTTTTTTGTGGGACACATGCCCATTTTTTTTTTTTTTTTGAGAGAGAGAGAGAGAGAGAGAGAGAGAGAAGAATGTTGGGGCAGGACATAGGAATGTTTGGGTCTGGTAAGTTGGGTAGGTGAGGAAGCAATTGCAGACAGACAAGACAAACAAAACATGAGACAAGGATGGTGATGGACAAAAGAGGTCGGCGAACACGACGGATGGGTTGAGGGTGGAGACATCCAGGACCCATGTTTGTCAAGCTGTGTGACAGTGAGAATGGAGTCCTCACACACAGGCCTGTCATCACTGTCACCTCAAGCTGCTAGTGGCTGGAGCAGTTGATGTCTGCTTCTCCTCCTCCTGGTATTGCATAAAATGAAGGAGAGAAGCCTCTCCAGCTGGCATAGGCATGCACCAACAGTGGAGCACACAGCCCTATGCACCATCCCTGGCAACGTGGTGCAGGTAATAAACTCACCACCTCTGCCACTGCTCCTGGAGAGAACCACTGGACTATCCTCCAGGGCAGGTCTACCTGAGGAGGTAGGTACTGTAAGGGCATAAGAGGTAGTGCTGCCAGGTTGTCTCCCAAATGTGCTGGACAATGGTGCCATAGCTGATGGAGTGGGGTCAGGCTGATCCAGTGGGGCAGGCCTACCCCACTGTGCTGTGGAGCATTTCATGAAGTAGTATACATGGATGACATGGACACATTTTGACAATATGTAATAAAATAAAACAAAAAAAATTTAATTCATTAATTAAAATAAAAAGGGGGAGAAAGGTTTGGGTGTGAGAAAAAAAGAGATAAGATTAGTACCTTCATGTGTGACATACAATGCATTAATACAATTATTTGGCTCTATTATCTTAACCTTTACCCTTAAGAATACCACCCACTAACAGAAGTTCCAATTATACAGATTACAGTTTACAGCAGGGCATGTGTGCTACTGGTATAGAGCTTTTATTTTAAACCTTTAAGTTACACATAATTGAAGAATTAACAGCATTGTGTATTTGGGAAGTGTGGTATTGGAACCCACAACCTCTGGCTGAAGTCTAATACTGTACTCTTGGTTTGTTCTACAGGCTAATGCATGCATACTTGCTTTTATTACAGTTGAGATATGCATGCTCAATTTGATGCAACTCTATAATAAATACCAAAAAAGCTATCTTTAACTTTTAATGCTACAATAACACAACTCTTCTGCTGCATACATACCCCATGCCTCCCTCATCCTCACCAATCTAGCACCATGGGTACTAATATTGACCTTCCTTTCTATGGCAGCTGTGGAAAAAACAGAACAGAATACCATTATGAATACCAGTCTTGCCTGTATTCAGCTTTTAAGTCTTAAAAGTGCTCTCTGTAGTTGATACCTACACAGGTATGGGATGTGTGCAGTCCTAAATTCTCCAATCCAATGGTCAAGGGTATCCCTCTTCCTTCACTGGAGGTCATTGTAGTGATGCCTACATTGTTCACTAGTGCGGGGGATACCTGTGGCACTGGTTACAGCCCGGGCCAAACTATCCCAAGCCTATGACTTATACTGGAACCCAGAATAGTCCCCATGCAGGAGCCTGGCACTGTGGTGTTTCACTAGGAGTCTAACAAAAATCTTGGACTCCTGGACACTCCATCTCTGAGCCCTAAATCTTACACCCTCTCCAGAAATGCTTGCCATGTCTACCACAGATCAAGAGCAATGGAGAATGATGGTTTCCCACCAATTCCAGTTACTGCATTTACTGGGAGGACACACACTGTTTGAAAATGTTGCACACCACTTACTATCGCACAAACACTTTGCTCGGCAGTGCTCACCCCCGAGCCCTGTGTTTGCATGATGGTAAGCAGCACGCAACAGTGGTAAGCAATGAAAAACTACACATGTAGTTGTGTACGTGTGTTAGGTAAATGTGAAGGCCATGCCAGTCCAGATAGCAGAAATATACTTACAGGAATATAGTACACAGTATACCCATAGTCATACATTTGATAATAATGTGATTATACACAATGGGAATTGGGACAAAAGTAAAAGTGTATGGAATATACTGTGTTTGAACAAAGGAGCATGTCTATGGTAGTCCTGCACTTACACCTGTTAGCACAAGAGGGTTTAGAAAACACCTGTCTATGTTGCATTCACTGCTGTCAGGGTCCTGTCTGCTTTCTGGGCGCTCCAGTTTTCCAGTTTGCTTGCTGCTACACTTCATGAACCAGATAAACACAGCTAAACTTGCCATTCATTTTTCTCCATTTCCTGCAAGCACTGGCCAAAAAAGAGAGAGAGAGAGAGAGAGAGAAAAGGATTCAAACCCAGCGCCATTTGACCCCAAAAAGGAATGTATCAATACATTAACACATGCTGCCACAGAGTCAGTTAAGTAGCAGGTGTGTTTCATAGACTCAATACTAACTGTCAGACTTTAGCAATGCGGCTCGCATTTGTGCAGTGCTTAGCTACGTCCAAATGTGTATTTCACATGGTATACACTTTGATAACAGTTGAGCAAATCCGCTGTTTGCCGTGCTATGGAAAACTACATATCATTAAGTATTATTGGCGTTTATTGTCCATTTCTTGTTTATGCATGACATTACATGTGAAAACATTAAAAAATGAAGACCCTATCTCACACTATGTCACATATTTACAATACAGCCATGTGTTGCCCCCATCAGACACTGCAGCTCCAGGGTCTCAGTAGTTTTTCCAGACATGTATCATCTACACTACAGAAGGTAATATCAAATGTTGTATGTGCACTGCACATCAATCTGATAACATGCAGAACTACAACTATTGACCCATAAGCTGACAAGGCTTATCTGCAAGGCTAGGGAAGGGATCAGCATGGACCTTGTCCACAGGGACATAGGTGACCTTCAGCACCCTTGAGTCAACTCATGTTGTGTTTGTCAAGGATAGATCTTACCTACTAAACATCATGGAGTTCTTTGATACTGACCCCAAAGATCTGTATGACAGATAACTGGACATACCTCCTATGTTCAGTTATCCAAGGCCTTTGACAATATCCCCTATTCATGTCTCATAGTGAAAATCCCATCTGGGGATTAAGTCATACAGTTTTAACTGGATAGCCAACTGGCTCTCCAACAGAGCACATACTCTCAAAGTTGGGGACTGCACCCTCCACATACACACACACACACACACACACACACACACACACACACACACACACACACACACACACACACACACACACACACACATTAGCCACTTACCAATGGAATACCCCAAGGATCTGTGTTGGTCCCTCATCTAAATTAGAAACTGCACTCACTTGAAGCACGTCTCACCCTGGAAAATGCTGATGTCTGCACAGTCACAGAAACATGGTTCAATGCCTCAGAGAGTAAGCACCCCAGCCATGCAGGGCTGCAATGCCTTTCACATGTTCAGACCACACAGCTGACTTGAAAAAAACAAGGGAAGAGGAGTTTCCATCTTCATTAAAGACATATACGCCTCAGGACTGGTTAAACAGTATGACTCCCTAGAGTTACTCCAAGTCCAACTAACTGTAGGAAAGACTCCCCCCTCCATGTCATTGTTAGCTATAGGTCTACCACCATGAACCATGCAAACCACAAAGCCTACCTGGACCTACTTGAGTAACTCATATTAGGATACAACCTAACACCCTAATAATGAATGATTTCAACTACCCCACCATTAACTGGGAAAACTATTCATGTACCAACTCTTGTGCTCAACGTTTTCTGGAATTCATAAATTCCAATACCTTGGATCAACTTATCCACACCCCCACCAGGGGCAGCAATATCCTAGACCTGGTTATTACCAACATGGGCAACTGGTGCTCCACACCAGAGGTCAATTCCTCGTTGGTCAGATCCGAACACAAGCTAATCACCATAGACATCCACATCCCTCCCCACCCCCCATTACAGAAACCACCTTAAAAAAATTCTCCAAAGCCAACTTCACGCTTCTTAAGACAGAAGTGGCAAACTTCAAGACACCCATGCTGACGGACAATAGAGGTATGACTGCTGAATCCTACACAAATGCACTTTATAAGCACTTACACGAGTGCATGGATCATGCAATCCCTAACAGAACCAAGATGCTAGCCTCCAAAAAAAGGAAGCCAATCTGGTGGTCCCCTGCCATAAACAAACTCTGCAAAAAACAACAAAAAGCAAGTTAGCTGCTTTAAACTTCACAAAGACCAATTTATTGTAAGCACTTTTGTCGAGGCAAATGCCCCAACTTCATCAGACAACTCAACAGCCATAAAAAACCTCCATTTTATACTCACATTCAACATAATTAAACAAAATCTGCAACAGAATAAAGAAACTGTTACAAAAAAGAGTAAAATCCCATGATTGGAGGAACTCCCTGGTCACCCTCAGTAAGAAGCTGAGATCCCTCATAAAATCCTCCAAAGCTAGTTACGAAAACAAAATCTCCACTGACTCTAAAGACAACCACAAAGCATTCTATAGCTATGTCAAGAATCTCAATGGCAACACTCAGATCTGCTCTGAGTTACAGCACAATGGCACTAAATATACAGAACCAAGTGATATTTCCAACATCCTGGCAGATAGGTTCAGTGCTAACTTTACCTCCCTCTCATCCCCTAAAGGGCCCATCTCTATACCGGAAGAATGCAAAATTCCTGTAATCATGGCTGCACAGGTAAAAAACACACTCTCCAAAGCCAAGAACACAGCATCCATGGGACCTGACAAACATCCCAGGCTGCATTCTACATGAACTACAGAATGAACTGGCACCCCACCTAAGTACCATGTTCAGTCATAGCCTCACCTCAGGCTATGTGCCCACTGAACGGTGCACAGTGACAGTTATCCCATCCTACAAAGGGGGAGCCACCACGGACCCCAGAAACTACTGCCCCATTAGCCTGATGAGCCTGGTCTGCAAGGCTATGGAATGTATCATCATGGAACTTATAAACAATGACTTTGGTAATCTCCAAACTCTGGACCCCACCCAGTTCGGGTTTGTAAAAGGCAGATTATGTCTCCTAAACCTGATAGACTTCTTTGAAGTGGTCACCAAAGCCATAGATGAGGGTAAGGTGGTTCACACAACCTATCTAGATCTCGCCAACGCTTTCGACACCATCCCCCATTCTGGAATTATAGATAAATTCACTAAACTAGGTATAAATCCCTATGTCACAAGATGGGTTGCCAACTGGCTCACTGACAGAACCCACACTGTGAAGGTAGCAGACTCCAAATCCAACTTCAGACCAGTGACAAGTGGAGTACCACATGGTTCAGTCCTGGGTCCCCTCCTGTTTGGTATCTACTTCTCTGAAGTACAGGCTAACATAGAAGATCTTTGGCTAATGAAGTTCGCAGATGACTGCAAACTAGGAGCCATAATCAAAACTCCAAAATATGTGGACATCCTACAAAAGGGCCTCACTGAGACAGATGCCTGGTGTCAAAGCCATGGCCTCAAGCTCAATGCCAAAAAGTACATTGTCATCCCTTTTGGTAAAAACTCTGTACCCATGAACTACCACATAGGCAGTAGTCTACTTAACACTGAAAGTGTAATAAGAGACCTTAGGAAACAGGTGGACAGTAGTCTCTCCTTTGATAATCACATTGCCACAGTAGTCTGGAAATCCTTCTATGTGGCACACCTTATCACAAAAGGTTTCTCATCCAGGAAAAAATAGGTCATTGTTCCCCTCTACTCTTCACTCATTAGACCCATTATAGAGTACAACGTCCCGTTTGGTACGTACCTCACAAGACATCTACAACAACTGGAAAGGCCACAGAAATACCTCACAAAGAGGATTACCAGCCTCAAACAGATGCCCTACGCAGACCATCTCAAAAAACTGCGGCTTTACTCCATCGCATATCACCTACTCAGTGTTAATCTCTGCCTAACACACAAAGCTATGTCAAACCCAGAGCTTTTGGACATGCTCCACTTAAAGAAATCCCAATCCCACCAAGCTACATGCTCTAGCGACCTAAACCTTGTCACCACAATAAACAGAACATGCTGGAGGGATAGATTCCTGTCCCAGAGACTTCCCATACTCTGGAACAAACTACCTATCTATATCAAACAAAGCTCCTCATTAGCACTTTTCAAGCAAAATCTTGAGGATTGGATGGGAGGTAGGAAATTCACCCCGGGGATTACTTCTGTGGCTCTGCTCGACAGTGGCACAGGAAAATAATTTTCTTGGGTGGCAAAAGCCAGGGTACATTTTGGCTAGGCTTATATAGGCCCTAGGGCCAATAGCCTAATACCTACCTATGAACGTTGAACCTATGAACACTCAGTACAGCCAAATACCCTGGTCATGGGTGACTACTATCCTTCCATCGATTGGGTAACATACATGAGCACAAACATACTCGCCCAAAAGTTCCTGGACTCTGTTAACATAAATGCTCTGGAGCAGATAGTCAGCACCCCCACAAGGGGCTCTAACATCCTTGATAGAGTACTCACCAACATGAAGGATTGCTGCACCACCCCATGTGTGGGGCCCTCACTGTTAAAGTCCGATCATAAATCAGTGTTGTTTGAAATAACGATCATACGTGACCCATCCTCAGGAGCAAAAAAGTTAATACATTTCTCCAAAGCAAACTATAGCGTACTGATCGACAGCAACAATAGTTTCAGACCCCCTGCCAACACTGATAGCAATGACCCCCTATACTGAGGTGTATACAAATGTCCTTTATAAACACCTATATAGATGTATAGACTCAGCCATACAAGAACAGATCAAATCAAGATCCTCATGAAAAAATAAGCCACCCTGGTGGACATCCAGCATAAATAGGTTATACAATAACAGAAAGAAACTGCTGTCAAAAAACAAGAGGGAATGGTCCCAGCAAAGGAAGAACTCCCTGCAAAGCATAAAGAAGCAGATTTGACATCTTGTAAAGTCTTCTAAATCTAATTACAAAACTAAATTAGCACCCTAGCTAAGGTAAATCACAATGCATTCTTTAGCTACATCTGAAATCTAAAAGGGAAGGCCCAGCTTTGTGCCAAACTAGCTGTGGACGATACCACTTTTACTGAACCTGAGGACATCACCAACCTGCTAGTAGACAGGTTTGGCAAAAACTTCACCCCCTTTCCCCACCAATCATACCCCATAACATACCTTTCACTAGTCCTCTGCCTAGTATCTCCAGAGAACAGGTCATAGCCACATTCTCCAAGGCCAAAAACACAGCTATAGGACTGGACAACATCCCAGGCTGCTTATTAAATGTTGTAAAACAGGAATTAGCAGAACTGCTGATCATGCTCTTCTTTCTCAGTCTAAGCACTGGCTTTGTCTCAGCTGAGTGGAAAACAGCAACCATAATCCCCTTGCAGAAATTGGTTACTTCCACTGACCCCTGGAACTATAGACCCATAAGCATAACCAGCCTTATCTGCAAGGCCATTGAGCGAATCATCATGGATCTTATCAACAATGATATAGGTGACCTTTAAACTCTTAATCCAACCCAGTTTGGCTTTGTTAAGGGTAGATCTTGTCTGCTAAACCTAGTGGACTTCAAGAATGTCATCAAGGCCCTGGATGAAGGCAAAAGAGTTCACACTGCCTGTCTCAACCTAGTCAAGGCCTTTGACACAATCCCTCACTCAGGCATCATTGAGAAACTCACCCAGCTGAGGATTAACCCTTACATCACTAGAGGAGTCACCAACTGGCTAACAAACAGAACACACAGTCAAAATTGGGGATGCTAACTCTACTAGCAGACCTGTTATCAGTGGTGTTCCACAGGGATCTATGCTAAGGTGTTCCACAGGGATCTATGCTAGGCTCCCTACTGTTTGGTATCTATTTTTCAGAAGTCCAAGTGAAAATAGATGGCCTGTGGCTTACCAAGTTTGCTGATGACTACAAACTGGGTGCAATCATCGAATCTCCCAAAGATGTGAACATACTACAAAATGGGCTTACATAGACAAATGATTGGTGTCAAAGTCACAGACTTAAACTAAACATAAAAAAATGCATTAGCATCCTCTTCGGGAAAGGAGAAACTCCTGCTAATTACAACATTAATAATATCCCCCTAAGTTCAAACCCAGTGGTTTGAGATTTAGGAATGCAAGTTGATAGCAGCTTTAATTTTGATCATCAGGTGTCCACAGTAGTAAGGAAGACCTTCTACATTGCACACCTCACAAGCAAGGGTATAGCATCCAAAGCTAAGGAAGTTATAACTTCCCTATACTCGGCTCTCATCAGACCAATAATGGAGTACAGTGCTACCTTCTGTATATACCTCACCAGAAATCTGCAGCAATTGAAGCGACCTCAGAGGTTTCTCACCAAGAAAATTTAGGGCCTACAACACATGACCTACACTGACAGACTGAAGTCCCTATCACTTACTCAGTATCATATAGACTGCTTAGAGGTGAATTGTGCCTGGCCTACACAGCAGCCTCACACCTGCCTTGATGAAGCTGCTGCACATCAGCAAATCCAATGGGACAAGATTCACTCACTCTAGGGATCTTAACCTAGCCTGCGTTATTAACAGGACGTGCTGGAGAGACAGATATGTCTCCTAGAGGTTGACACTCCTCTGAATAAACTCCTAATTCATGACCCTATTTAAACATAACCTGGGCAATTGGATGGGAAGCAGTAGATATACAATGGGGGGTTTACCTATGTCCCTCGTAGGCAGTGGCAGCCGTTGCAGATCTTAGATTCACACGCAAACATAAACTATACATCTTGGTCCATAAGGGAATAAGTGTATAACATGGCTAGGCTTGTAGAGGCCTCAGGGCCAATAGCCTAGTAACCTTCTATGAACCTATGATCCTATGAACTGTGTGGAAACTACTTCCCTGAAGTGCTGACAATGGTAGATGGCCTGTGGTTTACCATGTTTGCAGATGACTGTTAATTTGACACACTCATATAGATTCCCCCAATAACGGTAACATATTACAGAAGGGGCTGACAGAGACAAAGGATTGGTGCCAAAGTCACAGACTGAACCTTACAGCAAATAATGAATCATTATCCCCTTTGATAATGACGTACCCCTGCTAATTATGATATACATAGCACCCCTCGAAACTCACTCACAGTGTTGTGACACTTGTGAACACATGTTCATAACAATCTACACTTTCATCACTACGTGTCTATAGCGGTGAGACACAAATTATGCATTACACACCTCATACATATGGACATCACATCCAAGACTAGGGAGGTCACAGCTCTGTTATACTCCACCCTTATCAGACCACTAATTGACTGCAATGCTCCCTTCTGTCTGTACAGCACCAAACAACTGCAGCAATTGCAGAAACAAATAGAGGTTTGTGACTGGGAGAATGCAGGATCTCCAAACATCACATATGTTGAAAGACTAGAAGACCTGTCACTGTACTCAGTACTCTGCAAGCTGTTGAGGTGACCTATGTCTGACCTACAGAGAAGTTTCAGACCCTGCCTACTGAAAATGCTGGACATCTGAAAATCAAAAAGGACAAGAAGAACTTGCCCCAGGGTTCTCAACCTAGCCTGTGATATAAACAGAACATGTTGGGGAGACAAATATATTCCCCAATGACTTACAGTCCTCTGTTATAGGCTCCTACTGCATGTGAAGCAGTGCTGCTCAATGACCCTGTTCAAGTGCAACCTTCACTACTGTTTGGGTGGTTGTAAAGCCACCTCTAAGAAGGCACCTGTGTCCCTCAAAGACAGGCCCAATTGTAGCTGCTCACAAAATCCCTCCGCTAACAACAACCATTAAATAGGCTTAATAAGGGTACTTGTGTTTTTACACAGCTAGGTGTCTATTGCCTCATGTATAGTGATAACCATGTAGTCCTAAAAATTACAAATACAATATGTGAGAGATGCAAGTATACAATGACTTTAGGATAAATTCTGTCTCTCTCAGGTAACAACAAACCAAATATCAAACAGGTCGTCAGCACACATACTTTACCTCCTCAACAAACTAAATGCATAACACATAAATCCACATACACTGAGGTACTCATTAGAAGCTTACAAAAGAGCAGAGACTTTGCAAATGCAAACCTTCTGCATACATTATAGTCCAAACAGAACCCACTACACATAAAAACAAATGTATCAGTGTCTCACCTATTAAGCCTTTAAGGCAAAACACATCAAGAACAATGTCTTGGTCATAAGTGAATCCAAATTCAGACGGGTCTATATTATATCATCAAAAGCTTAAAAAAGCGAACACTGATTGATCGACCTGATTTAAGAGAAAGCTTACAATCTTGAACTGTCAGATCAGCGATTTTTTTCCCAGGGAAAAAATCGCTGATCCAAAACACATACACACAACACAAGCACACCAAACAAACAGATATCCACACACATACACCTAAAATCTGATACCTAACCCTACACTAAACTATGCACACACCACTAACTACCCACTTACCTTAACCCAAACCCTAACCCTAAGGTCCATCACTATCGCACACTCACCTCACCCGCTCCCTAACCCTAACTCACTTAAATCCACCCTAACCCTCATGTTCACTCAATCGCACACACACCTAACCCGAGCCCAAACCCTAACTCACCTAAATCACCCTAACACTCACATCCACACAATCGCACATTTACCTGAATCCGACCGGTAACTTTCTACCATAACACTGAAAATACCAAAGCAACAGAAACGGACAACCAAATTCTTTCCCTAGGAAAAAATGTGAGTTTCTGCTGCTTCGATATTTTGCAGTTTTGCGAAAATAAGTTTGATCAATCAGTGTTCACTTTTTTAAGCATTCGAGGATATAATATAGACCCATTCAGACACACAGATGTCCCCCTCATCAGGTTGTACAAGGAGAAAGGCATTGCCAGGTGCATGTCAGGTGCCAGGATCCACAAAATCATGCACATGCTCAAGTCTCTCAACAACAAACATACCTCTGTCATACTCCATGTTAGAGTAAATGACTTGAGACATACCTCATTGGACTATATGAAGGGAGATATGCCTGAGCTGTCAGATTATTTGTCCCAGACAGGTATGTCTGTAGCCCTAAGCAGCATTCTACCTTCACTCAGGATGATGTCTCGATACAAACAAAATAATTATCAACTTCAGCAATTGGCTTCGCTACTGGTTTCAGACCAGCGGGATCCAGTATTTGTCAGCCTGGGATGATATGGTCGACAGACCATTCTGCTTTGCCAGGAATGGTCTTCATCTGTCACCTCTTGCCTTTCAGTTACTGGCCAAGGTACTTGCCTCCTCCATAGTGCCTTTTTTAGGCAATGTCATAAGAACAAAATTTGTGATGTAAAAATATCCTCAAAATACAAACTCAAGGTTATGCTGCCTAATGCTAGGAGTCTAAATCAGAAACTATACTCAATGGAGGCACTTCTTACTTGGGAAGCTGTCGATGTTTGGGCAGCCACAGAGACATGGTTTAGGGCCACAGAGAGTACTCCAGCCATGAAAGGCTATAATGCCTTCCACATGTTCAGGCCACAAAAGGAACATGAACATGAAAGAACCAAAGGAGGAGGTGTATCCATCTTACTAAAAAACAAATACACCTCAAGACTAGTAAAGCAGTACAACTCCCTAGTCCCACCAAGTCCAACTAACTGTAGGAAAGACTCCCCCCTCCACATCATTGTTAGCTACAAGTCCACCAACATGAGCCATGAAAACCACACAGTGTCTTCCTGGACCTACATGAGTCACCCATAATACAGCCAAACACCGTAGGCATGTGGACTTTAACTATCCTTCCATCGACTAGGATACATATCAATTCAAACACGCTTGCCCTAAGGTTTCTGCACGTTGTAAACACAAATGCTCTGGAACAGTTAGTCCACACCCCCACAAGGGGCTTGAATGTCCTTGACCTAGTACTCGCCAACAAGTGAGATTGCTGCACCACCCCGTGTGTGAAACCCTCCCTTATAAGGTCTAACCATAAATCAGTCACATTCAATGTAACAATCATACCTGACCACCCCCCCACCCCCAGGATCCAAAAGGTTGAAAAATTTCTTCAAAGCAAACTATAGCCTCCTAAGTGATGGCATAAATAGTTTCAAACCTCCTGCCACCACTGACAGTAAAGGCTCCTATATGGAGGTGTACACAAATGCCCTGTATAAACACCTTTACAAGTGTATAGACTTAGCTGTACCAAAACAGATCAAAACTTGCCCATGAAAAAACAAGCTGCCCTGGTCGTCATCTAGAATAGATTATACAACAAGAGAAAGAAACTGATGTTCAGGAATAAAAGGGAACAGTCTCAGCAGATGAACAACTTCCATAGCTTGAACAAGCAAATTAGACATCTTGTAATGTCCGCTAAAGCTAATTACCAAACCAAATTTCATTCATAGATGACGATAATCACACGTCCTTCTTTCGCTATGTCTGTAATGTAAAAGGGAAGGCACGACTTTGCACCAAATTCAGAGTGGATAGTACCACTCATACTGAACCTTAGGACAAAGCCAACCTGCTAGCAGACAGGTTTGGCAAAAATTTCACACCCCTGTCTCCACCAATCATACCCCAAAGCATCTGTCAACAGTTCTCTACCTATTATCTCCAAAGAACAGGTCATAACCGCACTCATCGAGGTCAAAACAGCCTCTATGGGACTAGATAACATCCTAGGCTGCTTACTAAACAGTCTAAAGCAAGAGTTAGCAGAACCACTGGGTACTTTCTTCAACCCCAGTCTAAGTACAGGCTTTGTCCTGCAGAGTGAAAAACAGCAACCATAATCTCCTTGCACAGAGGGGGGTCCCTCAACTGATCGGGAGAACTATACACCCATAAGCCTGACCAGCTTCATCTATAACATCATGGAGAGAATTATCTTGGACCTTATCAATAAGGACGTTGGTGACCTTCAAACTCTTCACCCAACTGAGTTTGGCTTCATTAAGGACAGATCATGCTGGTTAAACCTAGTGTAATTCTTCGAGAGTGTCACCAAAGTCCTGGATGAAGGCAAATCATACTGCCTATCTCAACATGGCCAAGTGCTTTGACATAATTCTCCACTCAGGCATCATTGCTGAACTCATCCAAATGGGGATTAATACATACATCATTAGAGGGTCTACTTCTAAAGCCTGACTCTCACATAACTAACTTTCAAAATCCTGAGACGAAACTCACGAAACTTTAGAAACCAGAACATCGAAGGTAAGTAAATATGTGGCCAACTGTAAATGAATCTCATGCTGAGGTAAGTAAAACCCACGCAGGTGGGGGGCTATGCCAACCACACTCCCCAGCCCCCCAACTAAATATACCAACTTCGGGATCACACTACAGTGGAGAACAGGGCATGTTGGCCAAGTGCTTATTTACCCTAGTAAACAGTCAATGTTCTGGTTTTTGAAGTTTTGTGATTTTTCATCTCAGGATTTTGAAAGTAGTTATGTGAGAGTCAGGCTTTAGAAGTAGACCAGTCATTAGATGGGTAGCCAACTAGCTCACCAAAAGAACACATACAGTCATAAGTGGGAATTCCACCTCTGCCAGAAAACTTAACAGTGGTGTCCCACAAGGGTCTGTGCTGGGCCCCCTTCTGTTTGGAATGTATTTCTCAGAAAATCAGGCAAAACCCTGATGGCCTATGGCTCACCAAATTCACGGACGACTGCAAACTGGGTGCAATCATTGAATCCCCAAACAATGTCAACATACTACAGAATGGGCTTACATACATAAATGATTGTTGCCAAAGCCACAGACTTAAAGTTAACCCAAAAAATACACTATTGCCCCTTTCAGGAAATGAGCGGTCCCTGCAAATTACACTATTAACAATACCCCCTATGTTCCAACCCAATGGTGAGAGATTTGGGAATGTAGGTTGATAGCAACCTCAACTTTGATCATCATGTGTCCACAGTGGTAAGGAAGGTCTTACGCTGCATACCTCAGAAGTAAGGGCATAGCATCCAAGACTAAGGATGTTATAACTCCATTGTACTTATCCCTCATCAGACCAATAAGAAAGTACATGTACCTCACCAGACACCTGCAACAGCTGAAGAGACCTCAGAGGATTCTCACTAAAAAAATCCAGGGACTTCCAACACATTACCTACATGGACAGACTGAAGGCCCTGTTACAGTACTCTTTATTGTATAGATTGCTGAGAAGTGACTTGTGGGTGGCCTATAGAGCAGCCTCGAACCCTGCCTTAATGGAAATGCTGCACCTCCACAAATCAAATGGAACAAGACTCACATGCTCTAGAGACCTTAACCTAGCCTGCAACATCAACAGGACATGTTGGAGAGACAGATATGTCTCCCAGAGATTGCCACTCCTATGGAACAAACTTCCAATGCACGTGAAACTGAGCTCCTCAATGACCCTATTTAAGTGTAATATGGACAATTGGATGGGAAATCATAAATTTACTCTGGGGGTTTCACCTATGTCACTCAGACAGGGACAAATGGTGTTGACCATGGATTTGCAAATATGGACTACATATCTTGGTCTATAAGGCAACAATGGTACAACTTGGCTAAGTTTGAAAAGGACCTAGGGCCATTATCCTAGTCACCTCCTATGAACCTAGGGACATTGTGGTAGCAGCCTCATATGAACCTATAAAGCTATTAACCTATGCAGGCCTGCCAACATCTTGTCTATCTTGTCTCACACATGGGCTGCTGATGTCATGTACTATAAGTTGAGCTGCAGTCTTGCCAAAGTCAGACTTGTGCAATGGCACTTGCATGAAGTAGTCCATGTACTTAGGTAGGGGCTCTATTCTCACTGTAGTCAAGTGTGTGTGTGTGTGTGTGTGTGTGTGTGTGTGTGTGTGTGTGTGTGTGTGTGTGTGTGCACGTGCACACATGCACACTCTTGCTTAACATTACAGAGAGCCTTATACCGCAGCATGTGGGACACTTATTACCATATTCTGAACAGACAGTGCTGATGTCATCAGCTATATCAGATTTTTGGATATGCAGTCATCCCACCAGGGCATGGTCAGACAGTGGCCTGGAGGCCAGGCAGATATCACCTCATCCTATGCCAGACAGATTACAGTGACATGTATTTTAATCCATACACAAACATCATGGCATGGTTTGTAGGCCCTGTGTTATCTTCCTGAGAAAGCCCTGTGGTCTGTCCAGCTGCTGCATGTGTCTGTTGAGGTACATGCAAAAGAGCATTATACTGTATTATTGTTTTGATGAGGTTAACTACAGTGCTGTCATACAATCCTAAGATCTGAATATGATGGTGTGATTTATGAGGTGCACCATTTGTTTGTCCTGAAAAATCCTTAAAGAGTGAAGTTAGAAAGTAATGATACCATTGCAGTTTTCTGACTTCACAACATTACAAGAGGATTCACTATAAAGTTGTGAAATGTTGATTCTATCAACAGTTTAACTTTCCAAGGCCAATATAAGTCAAAGGTACAATGACCAGTTCACAAAACACAAATGCAGATATACTAAACACTAAGTTAGCTATGCATCCTGAGCATCAGACACAGCTTTTGTATCCCTGAATCCAAAAGATAGAAAACAGGGATATGGCACAGTTATCCCATGCACAGGGTGTTATGCATGTGGGGGGTAGGAAGCCTAAGCTGACACAAAAGGTCAATCAGTGTGTGTGAGTAAGCAGGGGAAGAAGGCAAACATTGGGATAAAATAAGAAATGGATGGTGAGACATAATGATCCTCCAGGTGAAATTGGTGTGTGACTGTATGCATGAACACAGCCAAGTACTGTAGTAGCTCTACATCTTGGTCTGTTGGACAGGTGTGAGCTGTGCATGGTAGAGGTGGCAGTTCATTGTTGTCATCCCTGACCACAAAAACTGGCTCTGCCAGGATTTGCACTGGCATACCCACAGTGAGATGTAGTGCTGTTAAGAGAACATGACTAATGTCTGATGAATGAGCTCCCTTCATTGGGATGCTCAGGACCATGACCCCATGGCCTGCCACATCTGGATGTGGACAGCACACTCACTGATGGAGCAGTGGAAGTACTGCACTATGGGAGCATGATTGGGCATGGCCACATTGGCTGACAGCAGATGATGTGGCTGACCTACTCTCATGAGGATGCCATTCCCCTCCCAGTAGATGTTCCATCACCGACACTGCTTGTTGCATAACAGACACCCCTCATTCCAACATGTCATTCAATCGGCAACACAGTGGAGGAAGTCATGCATGTCAGACTGTGCCACATCCCATATGTGCTTCAGACAAATGTTCAGGGTTTCAGAACATGCCTGTGCCTCCATGGCAGCCCTAAACATACGTCGAGTGGCATGGAAGTGACATCTGCACCAGGTGGAGGAGGGACAGCAGGCCCACTCCCAGCACAACTATCAATCCTCCTGTGTGGCAACTCATCCACACTTTGGCTATGGTCAGACTCAACAGGCACTGAAGCCACAGTAGCCACACTTCCCTGATCAATGTCCTTGCCCTCCACCTGTCCAATATCTGAGGGGTCAATGGACTGGGTAGGCCTATGCCTACTGGCTCTGTCCGATGGAAATGCAAGAGATGGCTGTATGTCAACCTTTGTGTCAGATTCAACTTCTGTACCCCCCAACTGTGCCTCAGTTTGGCCACCATCATCATAAGAGTCTGCTGATACACTGACACCAGGTGGCACAGGGCCCACTCTCCCACTGTCATGAGCACCTGTGATAAAAAGCAAGAAACGCAGGAATACATTAATACCTGCAATACTATAATGCAATATATGCTAACAAATTAACAGTGCTGCCACTATTACAGACAGTACAGCAATACACACAACAGGCCTGAGATCAAAATCACACACTATAATATTTCTTTAAATTGCTCAGCAGTACTGACATAAAAATATTTGGCTTCTTATCTGCAGAGGACATACTGTGCTGTAGTCCAGACGGTCCTGGAAGAAGTTAAGAAAGAGGTAAGGGCAACATCATCACGATTAACAGTTACACAGGAGGTAATATATTTTTCCTTTATATGTGCATTAACTCTACTTTAAACAAAAACATGGCTGACAACTCAATCCTAAGCTTATAACTGAAGAAATCTTCAACCCCTATCTAAAAAGACATGTGACACAGAATTAACTTATTCATTTCAATTGTTTTACTATACAACAGTTTTCAACTGTTCAGATAACAAGACCTACCTGGAAGGTCCTCCTGGGATGTGCTTGCTATCTTGGAAGGTGTTGCGCTCACATCTAGGACATGCTGTATTGCACTCTCCTGGGAACTGTGTGGATATCTGATATTGACCAGGAACTGTTCATTGGGGGGTCGGTTAGTGGTGGTTCCCTAGCAGGTCCTCCTCCAGTAACCATTTGATCACAGCTCACTGCAGCTGCTCACCTCCGTGCAGATGTGAACATGTCAGTGGCCTTGTTTTGCACCTGTTCATATGTTCTGCTGTGGCCGCCCATGGTAATGACTTCCTGGACAATCTGCTGCCATATTCACATCCTACATGCCATATCTCCCCATCCTCTTTCCAGCGGAAAAGCACCATGTTGCCTAAACCCATCAATTATTACTTGGTTTTTGGCATCTAGGAAGGAGGGAGTCTCTGTGGATTGACATGTCAGAGTGGCACACTCATAGGTGCCCTAAAAGACAACAGAAGTATAATACACATAAATACCACATAGCTACAAAATAAGTGTTTCCAGATAAAACAGAACAGGGAGCCAGTTAGCATTACCCACTGGAGAAACATAAAACAGGCTAGAAATATGAAATACTAACAACAGGCAGGATGCAAAACAAGGAGAGTAACAAGACCAACATATCCTTGTTTGTGCCATAACAGCAACTCACCTTTGCTCCCGCCAACAAAAGAACAGGCAAATCACCCATTTTGCTAACAAAACAAATGCTAAAAGTGCTATCAAAGGACCTGTCCCTGAAACATTTGTACATATTTATCACACAGCATTCCATTTTCATGTAGTGGCAATCACGTACACCTCTGAAATGGCTTGACAAACATGCCCATGCCATCAGTACACTTCTAACTAATGCATACAAATAAAAGTATAAAAGCCTTTGTTTCACACTATTCTTAAATACATTCCAGCATATGCAGTATATAGGTGACAAAATGGGAGCATACCTAAGTTCAGTACTCCTCTGTACAGCTGTATCCTGAAGAAAAAGTGTTTTTTCAGTCTTCCAAACATACAACTCTCCTCACTATCGGTTTGGCTACGTTTGCCTTTTTGCATCTGTCTTTGTCTGTGTTTCACAGATGATAATTACAGCATAAGCAACTGAAATGCATGCTAATCAACAAATCCAACACTGTAGAGTTGTTCAGCAATCTATAAAGCATCCATGTAGATTCCTTGCTATTTTTTTCCTGCAGATTTTAAAACATCTGGCATACAGACATGGAAAATGTACACAGACATTAGAATGTTAGGGGCTGCTGTTGCTTTAATCCATTTTGTATGTGCTACAGGCTGAAGCCAATGCTGCTGCTGCCAACAGACCTAAGCCAAGGAGGAGAAGAGTTTTCAGGCCCCATTTAACTTTTCACAACCTATGTGACATGGAAACTGTAGAGTGCTACAGGGTGGACAGGGACACACTACAGGAACTCTGCAACCTCTGCAACCCTCAACTCAGAGCCAGAGCCAACCAAGGGGAACCTATCCCAGTGGAAGCTAAAGTCTGTAGCTCTTATAATCTTAGCTAAAGGTACCCTACAGAGACCAACAAGGGACATGGTGGGGGTGTCACAGGCATCAGCAACCAGGATCCTCTACCAATTCCTGGATGCTATGCTCCAACATGCCAGCGAGCACATATATTTTCTCCGTAGTTCTGAGGAGACGGCCAGAAATATGTAACAGTTCTGTAGTGTAGCACATTACCCAGAAATACTGGGCGCCATAGATTGCACTCATGTAGAAATTAAGCCACCACCCGAGGAAGAGTGTAGTATGCCTCAGGTATCAAATATTCAGACAGTCATACCACTCAAAAGTAATGAAGATCACTGCATGCCCTCAGTTTAGCACCATACATTTGTACTGGAAAATCATTAAAGAGAGAAGTTAGAAAGTAATAATACACATTGCAGTTTCTGACTTCACATCCCTCACAAGATCAAGCAACAGGCAGGATGCAAAACAAGGAGAGTGCAAGAGAAACATATTCTTGTTTTTGCCATAGCAGTAACTCACCCCCCCCAAAAAAAAAGAACAGTCCATTTTTGTTTGTGCCATAACAGTAACTCACATTTGCTCACCTCAAAATAACAATCTATGCTTTGTTTTGTACCATAACAGTAACTCACCTTTGTTCCCACCCCCCCAAAAGAGCAGTCTATGCTTGTTTGTGCCATCCAACCTGCCCTTCAGTTGTTGGCAACTGCATACCATATTATTTCCAGTTAATATTCTCGCACATTTTAAGGCCGATAATATAGAATGGCTTAAACAGTGCATGTCTCAGAGTACTGCTCAAATAACTGATGAATGACCAAGAAACACAGAAAGGTAAGACAGAGCTGTACATTTGCAAGCAATAATCATAACAGGTTGTGTGATCACTAAGTGCACTATGTTAAAATATAATAAATGTACAAATAACAGTTTACAGTTTATGGTTTGATATTGGTATACATTCTGTTGCAGTTGGTTATGTGAAGAATGATTCAGTTCTTTGTTGCAAAACTATTTGTGTGGCAAAAATGGATAAGGCACCCATCCTGCTTTCTGAAAGTGCATTGGAGTGATAGTTGAAATCCAGACCTATGTAGACCTATCTCATGTGTACTAAAATTTCTACTATGTATGTCATAGATTGCTTTTCCTCATTCGCATTCCTCACTGCTTTTCCTGGCGTAAGGCACCTGCTGAACCCACGGCTGCAGGGAGCCCCTGATTATCTCCCCATCTACGAGGTCCCCCACATGAAGGGGCAGCGGGTTTCTCCATTTCCTCTGCTCCTTGTCTTGTAATGATATTTGAGACCTGTACACACAAGGATCTGGAAAAAAAAAGTTATTTGTTCCATTCATACTTTCAGTCAAAGCCATTGGAACCATGCTAACACCCCCCCCCCACGCAGTTTAAATAAAGTCATGAACTGTACCCTCAGCTCCTAGCTCAGATTTTTTTAAATAAAGAAAACTGTGCCAGAGAAAAGAGACACCAGAAAAAGAGAAAGTGTGTATTAGCATAGATGTGTGTGCATGTGTCCAGTTGTCTGCGAGTGTCCGTGAGTGCATGTACACCAATGTTTGCAAGTGCATGTGTATATGCAAGTCTGTGTGCATGTGTATATGCAAGTGTGTGCATGCGAATGTATGAGTATGTGCATATGGCTGTACCCAAGCACATGTGTATACGCGAGTATGTGGGCGTGCGAGTCTGCACTAGTGCGTGTATGTGAATGTGTGATTACATGTATATGACTATGCGTGAGTGCATGTGCATATGTGAGTGTGAGCGAGTGCTGGTATGTGTGTATGTGTGAGTACATGTAGGCATGCATGAGTGTGTAGAGGATTCAGAATCAGACTCCTACGTATTGGAGGTTGCTCCAGAGAACATTGTTTTCTTAAACTTTAAAACATGCATACCTCTCAACTGTACAGATTGTTGCAGAATGTCCAGACTTTTGCTTTATTTTTTTTTCATCTGTTGTCTTCACAAAATTTGTGTAGGACCGGAGTGCTGCTGTGGCGACCCCTAACCGGGAAAAGCCGAAAGACACAAACAAACATTGAGGACTGAAATTCCTAAATAATGACATGCATTTGGGTTCAGATTTCATTTCCTTTACACAATGCGTGCTAACACAAATCCTGTTATTCTAGCAACCTTTTAAGTTTATAAGAGCAATATTTAAAATCTGTCTCTACTTTTGGCCCTTTGTCCCACCATTATTTTAGGCTTTAACCAGATTTCTTGAGCTAAGAGGTTGAGAGGTATTCATAGATATTCAGGGAAAATAAGTTTTCATTTTATTGCAATATTACTTTTTTCACTTAAAAAGAAAAGCTGTCAGTGTAAAATTCAGCAAATATTACTCAACAAATGCATTTATTTATTTATTTTGTATTTGTTTACCTGGAAGGTCCAACTGGGTAATATCTATTTTCAGTGGAGGCCCGGGAAGAAAAGTTCCATTTGCTTACATTACATTATATTAAGTTCCAGTTAAACAGAGAATAGTTACATTTATATTTATACACAAGCAGTAGTTATATTTATACATTCTAAGATTTTACAGAGGTGGAAGTTACTAAAGAGAAAGCCCACATGCAACTTAGTGGATTATACAGGCAGCTGTTTACAGCGATCAAGATTTTGACCTTTCGTTCAAATTATATAGACCCATAGTGAGAGACCATTGTGGGATTTGATTGTTTTGAGAGTGGGCTAATTATCCATTTTCCATATGTCAGGCATAATACTTTCCATTAGGCATAAGTTGCAAATGTGTTTTAGAGGCGATATAATAACTTCTTTGCAGTGGACAATGAACTAGGGATGGAGGTCATAACCTGGGAGAATGTACCTCTGAATTTCTTTTAACAATGTCTCGATGCCTTGAGAGTTAATGTGTTTGAAATATAAAGGAGATATGTAAAGTAGGGGTTCTGGAAATTAGAATGAGCTAAACAGGTCGTAGGGATCATGGGGTGGGTGAAAAATTCTGTGAGGAAATCAGAAGGCGAAAATTTGTTGGATGTGATTGGTAGTTTGATAATGAGTTTCTGCCTGTGAGATGATTTACTTCATTCCAGAAGTGTTTAGGAGTTCTGATTAGGGGATCTTATTTGTCTTTCATGAGCTGGATTTTATGGTCCCTAATGGCCTGTTCTGATTGGTTTCTTAGTCAGGTGAAAATTTCTAGAGAAGGGCTATTTTTTCAGGCATGTCATGTTTAGGCTTTGTCCCTTAGTTTACATAGCATAAATGTTCTGTTGTGATCCGGTTATTCTTTTTTGGGTTTATACAGTCTGGAGATCAATGGGAAGCAGGAGACGTCTAGATTTTTCAAGGATGATGTGAGTGATTCTGCTGCTATATTGACATCTATTGTGTTTAGAATGAATTGACGGAGGACAGAATAGATTTAAGCTTTTTGTTATTGGTATTTGATTTTACTCTGAAGTGGCATCACTTTGGAGTGCTTCACTTGCATGAAAAGATAAGGGAGAAACTTTGGGGGGCAGTGATTACTGAGGGTAGGTGGGTGGGTGGATGGTGATATTTGCGATTAGAGAGGGACTGTTAGTCATGACTAGATCAAGAAGGCAGTCATTGTATAATGCTTTATATTGTGGGATGTTGTACTAAATGCTTAAGATTAAAGTTGTGCTAAATATGTGGGGTGTCTAAGATGCCATTATGTAAAGAGCCAAGTAGGTTTAAGTGTTTCTGGTGGTAGAGGATGTGTTGCTTAACATGTTATTAAATTTGTCCAAGGAGACAAATTTCAGAAAAAAGAAAATATTTATTTATACTATAATAATCATTAATCATTTCACATACTTTTCAGGACTGTCCTGTAAAAAGTCAGGACAGGTAGCAGTGTTGATCACTACACTTAATACAACGATTATCAGTGTTAAAATGTAGTTTAGTCTGATTTTTAGTATCCATGATTTTAAAATACTGTGTTCAGGTACTGTTGAGTTCTTTCTGGTGATGATCTCCAGTTCCACATCTCTGAGTATAAGTACAGATAAACTGGATGGCAATATTTTAGGTCCCTCAGTTTTAGATGGCCTCTTGTTTATATTCTAATCATGTCTTCACAATTCCTTAGTGTGTTTGTAGTCTGCATATTTGATTAAGATAGCACAATATGAAGAAAATGAAAATGAAATATAGCTTTCAGCAGCAGCAGACATTAATACCACAGAGAGCATTGCAGCATTGTGTGTGTTAGAGAACAATGCTCTTCCTTATATAACTAAAAAATATAAATAAATGTAGAGAATCTAAAATGATGCTGATCAATTATAAATTACAGTATTTTAAGCATTCTACTGATTATAAAAAAATGAAACTCAGTTGTGGGAAAATTACTTTGAAAGGCATATTTTCTAAGGAGGTGTTTGTGTTGACACTGAAAATTTGAGTCACAGGACTGCTGCTGTTAAGCTTTCAATACCATCCAAACTCTTTTCTTTCTTTACCTGCTGGTTAAAAAGAAGCATTTGTCACTATGGTGGGGAGACAGAATTAAGTCATAACATTTTAAGCATTTTGAGTCAGAAAGGTCATGCATTTCTGACATTATGTTCTGTTGTAAATGAATTCTTATAGTCAATCGATAAATATTAAGTTATGTTTAATCTTTCAGTTTGAGAACATAATGCATTTTGGTAGACACTGCTGTATCTTCACTATTGCCCATGGCTGAAACAGAGAGAAAAAAATAAATATCATTTCAAGCAAAGAAATGTGGTACAGAAGTATGAACTGTATTTACAGAATCCAGCCTTTGTGGCAAGACATAGAAACAGAGAGAGAGAGAGTGAGGGTGAGATCTGACTACAATACATAAAAGTTACAACCTGTGTAATCTCTCACAGAAACTGTACTAAAACATAAAATAAAACAGGTAAACATATTCTTTTTCAGCAGGTGAAGTAGATGCAGACAATGGCAATATTCAATTCTTTTTAAAGTGGAGAAATAACACAACCCCAATAAAGAAGGCCAGGAGCTACAGCTTCTGCTGAAGCTGTATTTGGCTGTCTTGTTTCGTAGCCTGTAAGATTTATTTATGATTATATTATATTATATTATATTATATTATATTATATTATATTATATTATATTATATTCATACATAGATTTGTATGTCTACCTCTATTCAACTCAGTCCTAGCCAAATGTCCAGTAACACTGCAATGTGTACTTTACATGCATCAAAGCATGCAATTACCTCTAAAAGTGCTGCTGTCACTATGGCAACACAGTGTCATCCTTGATGTGGTTGCTTGCAGCAGTCTCATAAAACAAATTATGTTGGTTACAGGACCAAATAATAATTTCCCTTCAAAAAAAAATGAAACATACCATCTTCCATTTTTGATTTTCTTTAGGATTAGCCTGGAGGTTTATATGTGTTTTTGCATCCTTTTTGAAAATAAATTTTCTCTAAGAAATGAATGTTAAATTTGTGTACCAAAATAAGTATGCCTGTAAAAACAGGTATGATCTTAACTGTACATGCATTCAGACCGTGCTGTATTGTAGGACCAGCTGAAGAAAGCTTGTTTGTTCACATTTGTTTCTTTTGGCGTTTGAAATTTCATTCCCAAATGAAGTAATTATTTATTTCTTTAATGTTATTTATTTAAATTTGTTTACTGGGGTAGAATGGTAGAACATTAAGTAAACAATGGCCAGTTATAGGCTCAACCCGGACTACATCATAATGTAACAAGGCAAAGTACAGTATACAAATACGAATGGCTTACATTTATGAGTAAGCACAATCTGACAAACAATACTTACACTGAGGATCTAACAAAGCAAATAAATTCATGGTTACATAATTGTAATACAAATAGGGCAATAGAGTTAGAATAGGACAAGTAGAAGTCATGGAGTTATGGATAGTAATTGCTAGGTTAGGAAAGTTAATAGAGACCAGTAATATGAAAGAGGGGATTAGATTATATGCAGTGGGTTTAGTGCAGTAATGGTGTAGTAAATTGAATCACAGTTTAGGATGAGAGAGTTAAAAGCAGGTGAATCAGATGAATGGGAGGTCTAGGTACCTTCTTATCAATAAATAAATTCATTAATAAAGGCACATTATACCAGTGCTAGAATTTTAAATCCCATTTGAGAAAAGTTTAAAATATGAAATGACAAAGCTCTTTTTCGGCTTTCATTCCAGAGCTTTTAAAATGCCAGGTATTCACACATTTATACTCCTAACAGAATCTCCATACTAAGGGAATGCATTATACATATCTCAGTCATTCTATGCATGTCTTTTTGAAATAGCCCTGTGTGGTACTTTATTTGGACTGACCTCTGCAAGCATAGCAAATGCTCAACAAACTTTCCATCTGCAATATTATATTTTGTCATGGATTTTTATCTCACTCCTTACATGCATGCATAAGTATTCTTTAGTATGGATTAGCTGTTCCACTCATGCATTAAAATATTTCTTCTCTTGTTAAGGTTTCATATAAACCTTCTTAATCCCTCTATGTCCTTGAAGTGCAGATCTCTGACTCAGACTTTCATCTCTTCTGCTTGAAGTTTGTTCTCCTGGGAGGGATAATAATATGCATTCTGGTAGCCAAGGAATACTGTGGTCTTCACAAAACACATTCAGAGGTTCAGCTCATTTTATTAACAGCTTCATTCATACATATAGTAGCAAAATCACAAAATGCTTTAATAAGGGTGTGACTGCATCATCACTTTTGGAAACATAGCTTAGCAGAGTTCCACTTTAATGATGGGTTAATAACGCATGCAAGCTACAGTGTTTTATCATTGTCTTATGCTATATATTATGTTTTTTTCCCCTCTCTCTTCAGTTTAAGTAACTCTTTTTCCTAAAGAGCACAATAAAAGGTCTAAGATGTTTGCAATAAAAGGTCTCAGATGGAAAAAAATCAACGAATAAGCCAGTGACTCATTAATTCACAGAGAATTTGTTCTTCAGAAAATAATTGCTTTACTTTCTAAGCTTTCTTATGAGATTTGGCAGCATAGTCCTTACATTACATTCATTTTTTTTCACTTTGCTCAAGTGCCTAAATCCTAGAATGCCCAGAGGCTTTTAATTTGCCACTCTTAACTTTTCATAAAGATTTGTGCATGCAATAATGTATCATTTGTTTTGAGGAGTAATAATCTGAGGTATTACTGTTGGGTACATTGCCCTTGAATACTACCCCCTGTACAAGACCATTTCAAGTTAATAACAAACAAAAAAAAAATTCTTCTGAAATACCAGTGAGATGAAATTGCTGTTTAATACAACATTCAACATTCAATCACTACTGCTGTAGCCTAAGCTATTTGGGTCGTACCACCACTGACTACTCAGCTTTTCAAAGCTAAAGGACACCTTCCATGCGCTCCACCTGTCTGGTGTTTGAGTTGGGCTCTGATAAAACGATAAGAGTGCCAAAATATTCAGAACTTTTTGCTGCTGAAGTATGCTACTTCAGTGGGCCCTGTGGAACTGTCAGTCAGCAAACGATCCTTCAAAGATAAGTTCCCTACTGGTGAAACATTATTCCATTGTTTTTATTATTTCTGAGGAAAACTTGTGACGTTCATCATTTGATCACTGCTACAGTAGCCTTAACAATATGAGTTGTATCCTGCTAAGGATATAACAGCTGGCTGGCTTCCAAGACTTAAGGGCACCTTCCACATACAAAAAACAATACCAGTTTGAGCAAAGATAAACAGTAGTTTGGGTACCGAGCTCTTCAGAGCTTTCCTACTGCAGAACAGCGCTCTACTTGCAGGCTTTCAAGGATATTCAGTCAGCTAACAGTTCTTCATTGATATGCAGATTATGTTCCCTTCAGGGGAAAAAACTTCCACATTTTATTTTTATGACAGAAATTGAACACTTTCTGTAAACATAGATATTTTAGCTAGATAAAAATGTTTTAATTGACTGTCGTGTAACTTCTGGTCACTTTTCACTGACAAGTGTTACTTTTTACTTTTGTAGAAAAAGTTGTTAAAACTAGGTTTAACATTGATTTTCCCTGCCTAAAACTTGTGTTATATTACTTTTGGGGGGCCGAGGTAAGTGTTTACATTTTTTTACTGTGTTTTTGGTGGAAAAAATCTACTTTTTAATACTTACTCTTTCATCAATTATTACTGTCAGGCTTCCCTGGGTTTCAGGAATATTTTTGGCTTCACAATGGAACAATCTAGTGGTTCCTTGCTTTGTTCTTGCTGCCACAAAAAGTGGAAAACTTCCAAACAGCCTTTTCCCCTTCAGCAAGCTATAACATTTCTTCAGCCTTAGAAGGCTGACATTGCTTTGGCCGTATCTGGTTCCTCAGATCATTCATCTTTTTCCTAGGTTCCCTCTGGTATGGTCTCTACAGCCACCATGTACCAGGGGTTGACACATCCTCTGTTGCTGCTGGAGTGCCCTTGTTGGCCAAGAGAGAAAGATTCTTGTTAGTCGTGGCAAAATGAGCATGGAATTCCCCTCTGTCTAGCCAGATTGGAATGTTTGATCCTAGGAGGGTCTGTGTGTCTAAAGTAGGTCTGCTGCTATATAAATTCCTGTCAAAGTGAAGCAGAAAATTTAAATGGTTATCATCACCTGCCTCTGTTACTTTGCCAGGAGTGATTAATTTGATTTAGTTGAGGGTTTTATTTTGGGCTCTTGACCCTACTAGTTCTGGTACTGGTAAGAAAAAGGAATTCTTCAATGTTTGAGGATTGTCAGACGATTAACCTTGAAAAGTATTGTGAAGGAGCAACTTCTGATGTTCATCATATTGATCACTGTTGCAGTAGCATAGCTATATGCATTATATCCTACCAATGATATAACAGCCAAAACATTAAGGTATCCTGAGGGATAATCATATTTCTTCTATGTCTCAAGTGGCTACCCACTGTTTGAATTGTGTTTATGAGTAAACTGTTATTTATTTATTTTTTCAGTCACTAAATCATTCTTTGTTGACAGGGTTAGTCCCATTGGGCTAGTGATCACTTTTCAGGAGGACATGAGGTGGTATTTGTACTACTTGGGAAAATTAGGCCAGGGCATCAGGGAATTTCTTGAACCCTTTTCAATTGGTGCTCTGAGATCTTTTACATCCACCTGAGTTACTACCAAATCAAGCAAATGGGATCTTGATTTTAATATCTCTAGCGAAGGCTGGCACACCCAGTAGTATAGCACCCCCCTTATACTGCACTTTAGTGTCAGTAATTCATTCTCCTGGAGTGGGAATAGAGCCCATGGCCTTCTGGTCTTCCAGCTTCAAAGCTGAGTGTGCTATTTGTTGCATCAATAGCACTACTATGAGAAGGTTTGCTTTGTTGTGCACTCAAAACCTTCCTGAGTATGTTAAATCTGAAATTTTGAATTCTGCCTTAGACAGTCTTTGTATCATCTGCTGCAGAAATCTTTAAAAAGGGTGATGTGAGATGCAAGTAGATGCAGTTTTGTTTGTCTTTCGACTTTTTCCTGGTAAGGGGTCGCCACAGCGGAACTCCAGTCCACTAATGATTGGCAGTAGATTTTTTTACGAAATGCCAAGGTGCCAGCTCGACGCCCAACCTTCAACGAAGGCACGCCCATTTACGCACGCATGTCTTTCGAACGCTACCCAATTTAATAAAATCTTCAACCTTTTTTCTTCGAGTTTACCAAAGGGTTTATTGCTACTTATACAGCTTTTTCCAAAAAGCAAAATAAGCAAACACAGCAAGCCACTAGTAAACAGACCTTTAAAAAGCAACGGTAGGGTGTCAAACCTTTAACCCTTCCCAAAAATCTAAACATCTATTTCTTTCTTTGGCAACAAATGGTCTTAGGCAAATGGATTCTGAATGTTATTCATCATGAAAGCAGATGGCAGATGGAATCTCTTCATCTCTTACAACAGTTCCCACCTCATCCACTAGATCAAGCTTCTGTTCCTCCCATCATTCATCATCTGTTGACTCAGGAGGTGATAGAAGTGATTCCTTCTTCTCAGTTAAGAGAAGGTTTTTATTGTTTTTATTCAGGAATGTTGCTGGTGCCAAAGAAACAAGCTTCATGGAGGCAGTTCTACATCTTTCCTTTTTAAACCAGTTTGTTACAATTCCCATGTTTAAAATCTTAAACCAGTTTGTTACAATTCCCATGTTTAAAATGTTAAACCAGTTTGTTACAATTCCCATGTGTAAAATGTAAAACCAGTTTGTTACAATTCCCATGTGTAAAATGTTATAATTCAAAACCTGATGTTCTTCATATTAATCACTGCTGCAGTAGCCAAAGTTATATAGGTTATATCTTGCATATGATATAACAGCCAGTCAGCTTCCAAACTTCAGAGCACCTTCCACAGACCCAAACCAACAGTCAACGCGAGCTGAGCTAACTAAAAAGACAGGTTTGGGGATCCAAGCACTTCAGAGCTGGAAAGCACTTCTCTGCAGGTTTTTGAGGATTGATGGTTGGTTCAACCTGATCCATTATTGAGTAGATAAGTTCCTTTTGAGGAAAAACCTTATTTTTAAGTATTTAAAAATTACTTTCTTGTTTAGGAAAGCATGTTTTAAGCTATAAATATGTGTTTTATTGACTGCCGCATGACTTTAACGTGCTTTTAAATGGTAGCACACTTTTGTGTTTGATAATTTAAAAGTTGATTTAAACATTCTAAAACCATTTTTTCTGTGGATAAACTGTGTTTAAATTACTTTTGGGGGCTAGTAAAGTGCATTAGAGTTCTGTTTACTGTGATTCTATTGGGAAAAGTGACTTTATACTGCTTGTAAAATATTACCATCTTGTCTGCTTAGCTTCCCCAGGAAAGAAGCACCATTATGACTTCACTATGGAACAAACTACTAGTCCTATGGTTGTTCCTTTTTCCAGCTGGAAAAAGAAGTAAACTGTACAGCCTTTGCCACCATAGCAGGCTGGTAATTTGCCTCAGCTGCAGGTAGGTGACTCTGCTGTGGCCAAAGCTGGTTTCTCAGACCATTCAGATTTTTCCCCAGATCCATCTGGATTTGCCCATGCAGCCAGTATGGACCAAGGTTTAGGTACATCCTATGTGACTACTGGGGTCCACTTAGTGGGCAAGAGATAGCTGCTTTGGTCTGTGCTGGAGAAGGGGCATGGAAGGTGCCCGTGCATAGTCAGAATGTTGTGCCATTCCTGTGGAAAGCTGCTACTGCCATTTATAATTCTGTTTGTCCTAAACTTTCCTGCAAAAAGAAACATGAAACTAAACATAGATCTTCTGCCCCAGCTACACTGGTCAGGAGTAGTTTATTAAGTCTGACTAAGGGTCTTGTACAGGCTGTTAACCCTTCTTATCAGGGGGTTTCTGGTGAAATAAGGGCTTGGAGATGCATGTGATTGGAGAGATACAGGATTTTCTCTTCAGAGTTCTGATTCAGATTAAGAGTACAGCATGTTATCTGAATCTTCCTGTTAAGGATTCTCTTTCTCTGACACTATTCCCAGAATGTCCCACTGTTTTCAGAGAAAGAATACTGAGGTTTTCAATTCTCAGTCCCTCACAAAATATGTGAAATGTTACAACTGGAATTCCCAGAACCTTCTCCCATTCACTCTATGATGCCCCACCACTGGCAACAGTAATCAAGGCACCTCAGTCCTCACCACTAACACCAGTGGGGGATGTACATTGGGAGGATGACAAGTACACACACACAGTAAAGCGCAATTTCCCTTAAACACACACAGAGACCACAGTCAGTCTGGGTCTGGTTTCTCCCTCTTTCTCCAAATCCCCAGTAAGACTCCCCACTGGCACAGCTATTGGGATCTCAGCTGAGTGGCCAAGCCGAGACCACCAGCACCCTCTCTGTCCAACCAGTGCTTTGTGTCCCTGCCCAAGTAGCTGACACACACACTTGTTGAGATTTGATTTACACACACACACACACACACACACACACACACACACACACACACACACACACACACACACACACACACACTCACACACACACATACACACACACACCTAAGAAAGGCTGGCATAGGTTTACTAGCTATGCCCCCTTCTGCCCAAACTATAAGGTAGTTATTACTGTCACCAGCCACATCCTTATCAGCTAGTTTAAGGCCCTTAACAAAGGGTATCCAATCTTACTGTGTAATGTTACTATCAATACAAATGGTAGTTTGACCAACAGCAAGGCTAGTAGGACATTCAGAACTTAAATATGTCTCACAAATGTCAGCCACAATGAAAGGTTTAAATATATTTAATAATAAATAATAAAAGACACCTATCCTATACAGATAGGTTAAAAGCCCTGTCCCCCTACTTAGTCTCATATAGACTGCTCAGAGGTGATCTGTGTCTGGCATACAAGGCCATCTCTGACCCAGCATTGATGGAGTTGCTGCATATCTGTAAGTCAAACTCCACTCGAGCAACCCACATGCAAGGCCTCAGCCTGGTATATGACATTAATAGAACTTGTTGGCGGGATAGATTTGTGTCCCAAAGACTCCCCCATCTGTGGAATAGACTCCCTTGCCATGTTAAGCAGAGTACCTCTCTAGCACTGTTTAACAGGAACCTGGCCGGCTGGATGGGAAACAGAAAATACACCCCTGGGATCCCACCTGTGTCCCTGCTGGACATGTAAAGCAGATGCTGACTTTGTGGGAACATAGGCAAAATTCTTCACTAGGCTTATAAGGGCCTCTGGGCCAATAGCCTAGTATCATCCTATGAACCTATGAACCTATAAGAACAAGAAAATACCCAGTAAATAATCACAGTTACATCAGAGTTCAAAATCACAGGGAATATTTAAAACAGCATTGCAGGACTGTCTCAAATAAATAAAGAAAACATCTAAGCTATACTTCACTGTATTCCTGACTGTATCCAAGAGTAATTACTGTACTCTAGTTAACTTACTTACTGAGCAACAAGCAGGCAGATGTGGTGAGTGGATGTTCTTTTCAGGTCAAAGACAAAATACAAAATGCTCTCTATCTCTCTCAGAGACTTCCCAAATTAATATCCCAAATATTACTGCTAGGACAGCTTGCAGCATGACATCACTTCTTGTCATCTGACTATCCCAAGTGAAAATCCCCACTGCAGCCAGGGCCGGCCTTAGCGGATATGGCGCCCTAGGCGAAGTAGTGCTCTGGCACCCCTTAAGCCCCACCCACACCATACTCATGAAACATCCCTACGAGCCACGCCCACAGGTAGGTCACTCCCCAAAAAAGCCACTCCAGTCATTCACTCCCCATGAAAGCCAGTCCAGTCATTTCCTTTAATCATTTAAATGCATAGAAGAAAGGATACCTTGTAATGTAGTTTAAACTGCAAGGGAAGGTGGAAATTTCATTTAATAAACCTGCTTTAATCTGAATTTCCTTTAATAAACCTGCTTTAATCTGTTTCTCCTTCACACATACTTTACTATAAAAGTCATGTCTTCAGAAAATAGAAGCCCATGTGCCTTGGTTCAAAGGGTTGCTTAAGTTAATCTAAACAATTTAATTTGCTCTGGGGTAGGCGAGCAAGCCTTACAGCTCAGTGAAAGTAGAATAGCAACCTCTCTCCTTCCTGTGTACAGAAGCTTAAGATAGACTAGCACAAACACAGACAGCCATTTGCTAAACAATGCAATCTCCAATGAAAACAGGCTTAGCATGAACGGTAAAATTCCTCTGCCACTGAAACTGCATGAAAACAAACCCATATTTATAGAAAATGCATCTGGTCAGTGGGGGATTAAATTTACATTTGGGCTGTTTTCAAAACAGACTCCTTGCACACATTTTTACGGCCATGCATACATGTATTTGTTCTTTGATTCAATTTCCTGATTGCATTAAATTATATTCCTTATGTAATACAACACCACTTGCTAGAATGTGTTTTAAATTTGTAGTTTTAAGCATTCTTTTAATAAGAAAAGAAACAAAATATATAAACCAATAATGAAAAAACTACCCATTTCAGAAAATTTCAACCATAAAAGGCTACTCAGACTTTTGCCATTACAATCCACCAATATCACTCAATACAAACAATCTCTGCAGAAGAGAAATCATCTGAACAATTCCACATTAAAGAAATCTGTAACTAATGAAGAGATTGCCACTGGCAAAGAACTTCACAGCTCAATGTTACATCTACAAATTCAGTGCCTGTTGCCCTTGAAGAATTAATTGCCTATATTACATTAAAAAATCGGTAAACTGGTAATATTTCAATAGGAAATGACTAAAACTGACAAGTTCATAGTTGCTAGGCATCTCATATAAAGGAGGACATACTCAGGAGTGCAAAACCCCTATCTCCCCTTAAAATGCACCAAATAATCAGCAATTGAAAGGGCACTGCAATATCAGCTGTCCATCTACATTGTGTGGGAGTAGAATCCACAGCCTTCTACACCAAAGAAAATTATGCTACTAACACTGCTTTCAAATTCTACAACACAGTGTATCATTTGACAAACAAAACAGTTTTACACTGAAAACTGACTTAGCATGAGAAGCAGTAAACTTTCTTCATTAAAGGAGGAGATGCTGTCACCAGTGAGTATTTTTCGGGATTTAAAGGGGCCATGTAAACTATTCTCATACTTTAAATTATTAGCATAGCCAGATTATAGTCAAATGGGGCCCTAGGCAGTGAAATAGATTGCGCCCCCCCCCCTGTGTAGCCCCTCTTGTAGCAGTCTCCTCCCCAGTCATACTAGTGTTCCATTACTTGGCTATTTCTCCCCAGTTACCATGAACACTGTTCAAACCTATCAGTGTGTATACTGTTTTCTTATTTACTTCTGCAATGATTACAGATATTGAAATAAAATGCAT
This sequence comes from Protopterus annectens, assembly GCF_019279795.1. Taxonomy (NCBI): domain Eukaryota; kingdom Metazoa; phylum Chordata; order Ceratodontiformes; family Protopteridae; genus Protopterus; species Protopterus annectens. Next base: position 439,116,929 of record NC_056737.1, on the reverse strand, counting down.
AAACACCGATAGCCATTTGCTAAACAATACAGTCTCACAACAAAAAGATTTAGCATGAGCAGTAAACTTTTCTTCAACTGAAAGTCACATTCATTGGCACAGCATAAAAACCCACATTCAGATAAAATGCACATGACCAGTGGAGAGGACTATTTTCAAACCATAGGTCCCTTGGACACATTTTTATTGCCAGGCATATATGTATGTGTTCTTTGATTCACCTTCCTGATTGTATTAAATTATATTCCTTGTCTAACACAGCACCACTTGTTAGCGTGTTTTACATTTATAGTTTTGAACATTTTTCCAGTAAGCAATGGAACAAAATGTATAACCCAATAATGACAAACTGCCCACTTCAGAACATTTTAACAATATACATATATACACACACACATACATACTGTACATTACACTCTGCTTGATTACACAATGCATTGTGCTTGTTCACTAGAATGTATATATACACAGTTTTTTTCTATGCAATTAGTCTGAACTATTATGCTACTGCTTACATTTCTATATTTTTGTTTGTGAAATTATTTGCATTTCACCCAGGCCGAAACTGCTCAGTACTGATCAGTGCACTACCCCAGTAAACAAATATAAATAAATACCCCAGCAAGCAAATATAAATAAATAAATTTCAGTAAGGAACTACTGTCAGCACTTAAAAATGTTGCTCCATAATTATGTGCTGTTCTATTCACTTACAACTTGTATTTTCTTGTATGAAAGAAAGTTGGGGCTGAAAAAAGGCTATCACAGTTCAATCTACTTAACTAATTCAACTCCAAAAAGTGACATCTATAAAGACAATGTGACTTAAGCATTACCCATTTCTTACCAGTGTCTGATTCTACAGTATTTCCTTGTGGCTTTCAAAGGTCCTGCATTATTTCTTTCTGGTATTAGTCATTACATGTTGCATTATACACATACTCGTTGGTTAAAATAAGTCAATCAATAGGGAACAGCACAATCTACAACTTCAAAAAAGTAATCAGATTAGTAATACTTGCCACAAATAACTGTCCACTAATTTTTTTATAAAGTGTGAACTGTCAGAGATAACCAAATTTGCACCATTGACAGAAACAAGTCTCACTTGCAGACCCACAAACAAACACCTCAAATGATCAACTACAGTAAGTTCACCCAAACCATGAGATGCATCCAAAATTGTACATAAAGATCTGGAGATTACTAAAAGACTAAATATTTGTAGTAAATGATTCCACATTCTTGATATTCCTTAGTTACTTTTCTTTAGGTTCCTAAAAACTCTTCTTATTGATTGGAAAGTGCAATGCTTTGTAATTAGGACCCTATGTAAGAACATGCTTCCTCACTGCCACAAGTCCTTCTAGACACTGAATGCTGTTATTAGACAGCCTTGCTCCATGGAAGGGATGGATGAAACCCTGACTGCAGCCAAGATTACTGGATTTCAGTTATTGTCCTCAGAAGTGGAGAAGCTAGGCAGGGAGAGAAACAAATGAAGGGTAACAGTCTGCTCTCCTATCAGGGAAATCATCTCCCATGCCTTCAGGTTGGTGAGCAATATTGCTTGCTGATATACGTCACTTGCAGAAATGAAGGACCATCTAGGCAGGGAGGGGGACAAGTGAAGGGGCACAGTTTTCTCGCTTGTCAGGGAAATCATCTCCCATGCCTTGAGGTTGGTGAGCAGTATTGCATGCTGATATATGTCACTTGCAGAATGAAGGACCATTATGCAGACAACCCATTGCATGTCCTGTCTTTTTCAGCATAGCTGAACATGTGTGGAGAGGCAGGTTTAAACAAGAAATAGCACAAATCTCCCTCAATGGCCACTCCCAGATGGCCCTCATCCTACTGATAGAGAACAAAAGCGCCTATAGGTGTGCAGGGGGGTCCTGATGATCAGCAGGCCGTGGGGCCAAAGTGTGAAAACAAATATGCTTATTGATGGTTTTTTTTTTGTCTCCAAAACTCTGTATGTGCAAATGGTACAATTCTAGGCCTTTTCTCATCAACACACTCCCCCCATATTTATTTATTTATTTACTTATTTTATTTATTTACATTTGTCAACCGGGAGTGTCTGACTGAACGTAGGTCCATTTTCAGTGGAGGCCCGGGGAGAAAAGCTCCACAGTTAAACAGATAGTAGTTACATTGGATTACATAGTGATTAACAATTATCCCTCAACTTCTATGCTCATGATTTTTGGACAAATCTAAAAATAATGGGGAACAAAGGCCTAAAAAGTCGAGGACATTTTTAAAATATTGCTCTAATTCATTTTAAAAAGTTGATAGATTAATAGGTTTTGCATCATAGGTTCATAGGTAGGTACTAGGCTATTGGCCCTAGGGCATAACCTAGCCAAAATGTTTTGGCTTGGGCCCCCCACATGGTTTAGTTAACTGTGCCTCTGTCGAGCAGGGCCACAGAAGTGATTCCTGGGGTGAATTTCCTGTTCCCCATCCACTCATCAAGATTCTTCTTGAAGACCGCTAATGAAGACCTCTGCCTCACATATATGGGGACCTTATTCCAGAGCAAGGGGAGTCTCTGGGACACAAATCTGTCCCTCCAACGAGTCCTGTTTATTGTTGAGGTCAGGTTAAGGTCCCTAGATCATGTAGCTTGGGAAGGTTTTCCTTAGGTGGAGCATTTCCAGCAATTCGGGGTTAGACATAGCCTTGTATGTCAGGCAGAGATCCCCTCTGAGTAGCCGGTATGCAACCGAGTACAGTTGAAGTTTTTTTAGCCTGGTGGCATAGGGCATCTGTTTTAGGCTGTTATCCTCTTGGTGAGGTATTTTTGAGGCCTCTCTAGTTGTTGCAGGTGTCTAGTAAGGTACATCCCGAATAGGGCATTGTACTCAATAATATTTGCAGTTTCTGATCGATACGAAGTATGAAACTCTTAATGTGTAACAGTTTTGTCTGAGTGTAATCCTTAGTGATTTGACAGAAGAATCAGACATTTTATGAGGGACAGTGCAAAAATATGTGGCAAAATCACCTGCTTTTTCTGATCTATATGAAGTATGAAACTCTTAATGTCTAACAGTTTTGGCTGAGTGTAATCATTATTGATTTGACAGAAGAATCAGACATGTTATGAGGGACAGTGCAAAAATATGTGGCAAAATCAGGGATGTGCTATTAAAATCCGGATAGCTGAGAGGTGTGTCTTCCTCTGGTATGGGGAAGCCAGTGTTGATCATTCACTCCCATCTCTCCCCAGCTGGCTTATCCATTTCCTGGCTGCTAGCTTAGCCCTAGATTATCTGGGGAGTGGTCAGTTCAAAAAACTGCTGAGCAGCCAGCTTTCTTTGAAGCAATGTGTTGTAAGCTTGGATTTTTCTTCAGGCAGTTAGTTCCTTAGTTTAAGGATATATATATAGAGAGAGAGATATAATATTTTCTCTTACATCAATTAAGCATATATCTTCTCCAACCAACATACTATTAAAATGTTCTTTTATTTCTTATCTGAAAAAAATTGAGTTGTGCAAGGATTTAAGTTCTTCAGGCAACTGTCTTTGTAAGTTATGGATATACATTTAGAAATGTACCTTATGTTTATCTGTCAGGTAAGTGCATGCTGTGTCTTGTACCCCTCACATGAAAGAAACTTTACAGTTTTCACATCCTAAAGACATAGAATATGACTTACATCCACAGTCTTGTTTCCACACAGACCAGTATACTTTCTTTATCAAATTCTTGTCACAGTTCTTTGAGAAACAATATAAAGCTGCATAGCAGAATAACCAATCTAAAACTATAATAGTTATTTTTTAAACATTTTAGTTGAGTTCATTAAGTTGTTGACAATTCAGTAATTATAAAATTATTCCTGGATACTGAAATCAAAATATACAAATAAAGTGAGTCATCATTTAAGTCAATGCTATATCACCAAAACAAAAAAGAAAAAACATATGAAAAGTGTGTGTGAGCCACAAGAAAATTCAGAGGTGTTTTATGGTGCACGCCTAACAATGCAAGTGTTATTATGAGCTGACACTTTAATGCATCTGAGAATATATAAAACAATAAACTGAAATACCACTGTTCTGTATTAACTGCATTATTTGATGTTACGATTTGATTTTGAGTTATGCTGTCTGAAAATATAACTTAATTTACTCTTAAGTACATGCAGAAAAATAAAAAAAGTCAGTAAAAGAAAGATTAGCAGGACTCTACTTTTTACAGCATTTCATATGCTTCACTTAAAGTAAAGCAAGCTTGATATTTAAATTTAGTGCATTTTCTCACCTTTGTTAACTGGTATAACTGTGGCTAATTTATGGCAACAGCACATAATCTATCTCAGGAGCTTTAACTGTCAGAAAAAGAAAACAAATTGTAAACAGTTAACCCCTGCCTTAAGTTACTATTTATTGGTGTGTACAACATGATAGTTGTAGAATTTTGTGGAACAATTACCACAAGTTACGGTCTGTTCAGGTTCAGACGGGGGTTCACGCACTTGAAGCGCTTAGTTCAACTTCACTCACTCTCATTCACTCACTGTTCAACCACCACGGCAGTTGTGGAATGAGAACAGGAAGTAAACAGAGAGAGAGAGAGAGTACACACAGTCTGAGCCCACCCTTCAACCAAATTCCACTTTCTAACAGGCTGACAGTCTGCCTCACGAAGCAGACGTCATGACGCACGCATGCACCCACATGCGATGACGTCAGCAGCAACACTTTTTCAATTAAAATAAATGCACAAATAAATAAAAACTGCACCCTTTAAGAGGCTGGCCTTTACGGAGCTTTAACTTCAACAGGGTGCAGAGAAGAGCGCACGCTATGGCGCTTTACACTTCAACAGGGCGCAGAGAAGAGTGCATGCTTTCTTAATTAAAATAAACAAACAAAAACTGCGCCCTTTAAGAGGCTGGCCTTTACAGCACCCTAGGCGGTCGCCTAGTTCGCCTATGCCTAAGGCCGGCCGTGACTGCAGCTGGTAGCATTTAGCATCTACCTGTGAAATAATTTACACTCCTCCACATTTAAAGACAATACAAAAAACTTCTAGTTCTAGACATTATATCTCCTGTTGCACTGAAACTGAAAGAAAACATCTCAACTTAATTTCAACAATTCTTCTGAAGTTTTGTAAGTTGGTCTGTCTTTCAGTCTCCCCTATTAAAATATATACATCTAAACAGTTACAATAGTGCATATACATATCTGTTCAGTACTTTACAAAATCTCTCTTCAGCACATATCTGTACAATATGACATACAGTTCTAATACATCTGTAACACAAGCATCTTACATGAGCATGTTGACATTCACAAATGACACACAACCACTTACAAAATTCCAGATAGCTGGTCTGGCAGTATCTCCTTCTGTCACACTTGTATATAAATCATAGTAATATTCACAAATGACATATAATTATTTACAAAATTAAAGCTAGCAAGGCTGGCAATGTCTCATTTCATGACACTTCAGTGGTGGGATATCCACATATTAGGATTCAGTGGTGTGGATATTGAATTCCTGTAGTCTGTAAACAGTGGTCACTAAGGAAGGTGTTTGCACTCTCAGTCAGCCACACAGTGAGCATTCAGAATTTCATATCACAATAGTTGTATTTTTTTTTTGTTAGCTTAGTTAGTCAGGGAGAGCAGGCAAGGATATCAGCAGAGGAGTATGGCAAGCTTACAAGGAGCCAGTTGACTGAGATGTGCCAAGTCAAAGGACTGGTGCATGCCAACCTGACTAAAACAGAAATGATTGCAGCCTTAGTCACAGCTGCATTCACAGCTGCATCAAAGACCAGCAACCAGAAGGACCATCAGAGTGGTCTCAGAGATGTACATCTCTTAGAAAATTAACAGTTCATTCTTTCCACAGAGGACTTAAAAATCCATCTGGAGTTAAAGAGACTTGAACTGGAGGCCAAACGTTTGGAAATAGAATCGGCAGACAGACTGCGGCAGGAGAAACAAATGTAATTAGAAGTAAAAGAGAGACTGAGACATCTGGAAGCTGAAGAGAATGAGAGGCAGAGAAACATGAAAATGAGATGCTGACTCTTCGTCAGGGTCATGGAGGTAATGGGGAAGGGAGTAACTGAACCCCAGAAGCACCAAATGTCAGTACATTTCTTTCACAATTTACAGAGGCTGATAATTTTGACATTTTTATTCATATGTTTGAAAGGTTATGTAAACAGTATAATGTTAACCAAGGGCTCTGGATATGGTTCCTGACCCCTAACTCCATGACAAAGCTGTAACTGCTATTTCTAAATTGTCTGATACTGATTGCTTAAATTATAATACTGTTAAAAAGTGTCTGTTAGAGTGTTTAAAGTTAACACCCGACGCTTATAGAAAAAAGTTTTAGGTTCATAGGTTCATACTAGGCTATCTGCCCAAGGGCATTTATAATCCTAGCCCATAGTAATGTGGCTTTCGCCACCCCTTTAGTTTGAGTAAAAACTATGAGTAATGTGGCTTTCGCCACCCCTTTAGTTTGAGTAAAAACTATGCCTATTATTTTGCTGTGCCTCTGTCAAGCAGTGACACTGAAGTAATCCCTGGGGTATATCTGCGATCTCCCATCCATTGGTCAAGATTCCTCTTGAACAAGGCCAGCGAGGTGCTCTGCCTCACATGTACCGGAATTTTGTTCCACAGCATAGGGAGTCTCTAGGTGATGAATCTGTCCCTCCAGCATGTTCTATTTATAACTGTGTCAAGGTTTAAGTTTCCCGCCCTTGTGGTTCTGAGGGATCTAGATTTTTTGAGCTGAAGCATATTCATCAAATCTGGGTTTGACATGGTCTTATATGTCAGGCACTGGTCACCTCTGAGCAAGCGGTATGAGACTGAATAGAGCTGGAGTTCTTTCAGTCGGGCAGCATAAGACATATTTTTGAGACCCTTTATCCTTTTGGTGAGGAACTTTTGGGGCCTTTCAAGCTGCAGCAGGTGTCGGGTCAGATACATTCCGAACGGGGCATTGTACTCAATCATAGGTCTAATGAGTGATGAGTACAGGGGGACGATGACCTCCCTTGATCTGAATGTGAATCCCTTCATGATCAGGTGGGCAATATAGAAGGTTTTCCTAACTACTTTAGCAACATGAGTGTCAAACGAAAGGCTACTGTCAACCTGGGTCCCCAGATCCCTGATGACTTCTTCTGTGCTCAGTGGATTGCCACCTATATGGTAGCTAGGGGTAACCTTGTTTTTCCCGATGGGTATGACTATGCATTTCTTGGCGTTTAACTTTAGGCCATGGCTCTGGCACCAGTTATCCATTTCTGTGAGGCCCTTCTGAAGGATATCTGTGTCAGATGTGTTTTCGACTATGGCTCCCAGTTTGCAGTCATCTGCAAACTTTGTCAGCCATAACCCTCCTGTGTTTGCTTGTACTTCAGAAAAGTAGATGCCGAACAAGAGTGGACCCAGGACTGAGCCCTGTGGGACACCACTTGTGACAGGCTTTGAGTCTGACATGGCTCCAGCAACTCTGACCCTGTGGGTTCTGTCACTTAGCCAGTTTGCAACCCATCTTGTGATGTATGGGTTTACTTTCAAGCTGATGAGTTTTTCAATGATACCTGAGTGGGGTATTGTGTCGAAGGCCTTTGCCAGGTCGAGGTAGGCTGAATGGACTGCCTTTCCCTCATCAATGGCCTTGGTGACTGTCTCGAAAAAGTCAACCAAGTTTAAGAGGCAGGATCTGCCTTTGACAAAGCCAAACTGGGTTGGATTCAAAGTCTGCAAGTTCCCTATGTCTTTATTTATGAGTTCCATTATGATCCTCTCCATGGCTTTGCAGATAAGGCTTGTCAAGCTAATGGGGCGGTAATTTCCAGGGTCGGTGGAGGCACCGCCCTTATGAAGTGGGACCATAGTCGCCGTGCGCCACTCCTTGGGTACGTATCCTGAGGTGAGGCTAAGATTGAACAGCTGTCCTAACTGTGGGTTTAATTCCTCGTTGAGTTCGTGAAGCACACAGCTGGGGACACCATCCGATCCCATGGATGCTGTGTTTTTTGCCTTAGTGAGAGCAGTTCTCACCTGGGCGTTGGAGATGTTTGGGGGGCTACAATCCTCTGGTATAGATATCTCTCCTTTTGGGGGGAGGGGGGATAAGTTTGCACTGAACCTGTCAGCCAGTATGTTGGCAATGTGTGTAGGTTCAGTAATTTTCACATCATTTTTAACTAATTCTGAGCATATCTGGGAGTTTCCTCCTAGGTTTCTAACATAGCTAAAGAAGGCCTTATGATTGTCTTTTGAGTCCTTGGCGATTTTTCTCTCAAAATTTGCCTTGGATGATTTTATGAGGGCTCTTAGTTTTTTACTTATGATGATCAAAGGTGTCTTACCCTTCAACGATTTTGCTCTATCTTGTAGTAGCTTCCTCCTTTTGTTGTAGAGCTTGTTTATGGCTGGGGTCCACCAGACTGGACGCTTGCCTTTGGTACAGAGAGTCTTAGTTTTGTTTGGGAATGCCTGATCCATGCAGTCCTGTAGGTGCTGGTAGAAGGCATTTGTAAGTGATTCAGCGGTTTGAGTAATGTTTACCACTGGCTCAGGGGCCTTAAAGGAGACCACACTAGTTTTTAGAAGTGTGAAGTCGGCTTTTGTAACATAGACACAAGATGGCTTTCGAGAATATAATATAGACCCACCTACACAGTAGCAGTGAGACTGAAGGTGAGCCACAGCTGCTTGTGGGTACTGATGTTCCCTTGGACAGAGTGACTGCAAGGGCAGAGGTGAGTAGTAGTACCCAGGCTGACAGTGAGGCACTGTTGTCAGAGAATACCAGACTTTCTGTATAAGGGTAGCTGGGAATGGTTACAAAGAGAGAGCTGAGACAGGCTCAGCTCTCAGACCCTACATTACAAGGCCTGTGGGAGGTAACTAGTGAGGCACCTGTTTCACAAGAGAAGGGGGAATCTGTATACTGGGACAAAGAGTTACTGTATAGAGAGTGGACCCCTGAGGGAGGGCTAGAGGGTGAGAAAATACAGCAGCTGGTAATGCCCAGAGCTTACCATCTGGCGCATCTAGCCATAGCCCATGACATTCCCTTTACAGGTCACATGGGCATAAAGCGTACCAACAGATGCATTATGCAGACATTTTATTAGCCTGGGATTTTCAGAGATGTAATAGGGTACTTCAGGACCTGTGACCAGTGCCAAAAGGTAGGCAAGGCAGGAGACAAGGTGAAAGCTCTTTTGATGCCTTTGCCTGTGATTGAAGAGCCATTTCAGAGGGTACCTATGGATATTGTGGGGCCTCTGAGTACCCCAGGTTCCACAGGGGAAAAATTATATCCTAGTCTTAGTAGATTATGCTATCAGATACCCTGAGGCAATGGCCCTGTCCTCCATTGAGGCAGAAAAGGTGGCAAATGCTTTGTTAGAGATTTTCAGCAGGGTAGGTTTAAAAAAAAAATACTGACTGACAGAGGTGCCAGTTTCACTTCAGACCTGCTGGCTTGTCTGTGGGAGCGCTGTGAAGTGAAGCACCTAAAAACCACCCCCTACTAGCCCCAGACTAATGGTCTGGTTGAGAGGTTAAAATCTAAACTAAAGGCCATGCTACAGGCATTTGCAGACCAGTTTAAGAAGGAGTGGGACAAATATTTGCCCCATCTGTTGTTTGTTTACAGAGAGGTTCCCCTGGAATTCACAGGGTTTTTTCACCCTTTGAGTTACTTTATGGGCATAGGGTGAGGAGACCTCTAAATTTGATTTGTGATGAGTGGCAGGGTGAGTGTTAATCCCACAAGAAGTCTGTTGTGGCATATGTCCTAAACCTCAGGACAAGAATCAGGGTCAGGGAACACATGCGCTTGGCCCAGGAGAACCTGGCAGAAGCCCAACAGCAGAAAAAGGCCTGGTATGATAGGAATGCTCGAGTTAGAGAGTATGCTGTAAGGCAGCAAGTTATGGTTCTCATGCCTGTCAGACATGACAAGCTGCAGGACCCTTCAAAGTGGTAAGGAAGATCAGTGATGTTAACTACATGGTAGAACTTCTAGGCAGGATGCAGGGGCACAAATCGTACCATGTTAACATGATAAAACCTTACCATGATAGAGAGGCCCTGTTGCTAAATATTGGCAGTAAGAGGCAGGAGGAGTCTGAGGGGGATCTTTGGCTACAGGTTGCCAGCCAGCCAAATCGCAAATTACTATGTTGGAGCCTAGGGATACAGACATATGATAGGACAGTGCAACACTGTACCAAGGTCAGCAATGCCAAGGCAGCTGGAATCTCAAGACAGGGAATGGAGTAAGGCATTCACAGATAGGCTCAACCCTCTCAAGCAGCATTTCTCAAGGATCACTTGAAAAACTAGCTTGTATCTTCGAGAGGGGGGGGAGAAATGTCACGAAAGGAGATACTGCCAGCCCAGTAAGCTGGAATTTTGTAAATAATTATATGTCATTTGTCAATATTAATATGATTTATATAGAAGTGTGACAGAAAGAGATACTGCCAGTCCAGCTATCTGGAATTTTGTAACTGGTTGTGTGTCATTTGTGAATGTCAACATGCTCATGTAAGATGCTTGTGTTAGAGATGTATTAGAAAGTACAGTTTTGTACCTACCATAAATGTAGATGTTCGAGTGCTCATACAGCTGCAGTCATAACAGATGGGTTATCCTGCCGTCAGGCGGGTCCTCGGTCAGCCGAATTCCAAAGTCTAGGTCCAGCATCAGTTGTCGTCGCTTCTTCCCTGATGTCAGTGCGGCAGGGGTATAAAAGAGGCAGCCGACACCATTTTCTTCAGTTTTTCTTGCCCCAGATGTCAGGTGCCCCCAGAAGGAAGGCAAACATAATGTTATGCAAAGATGCAATGTTGATAAATCAAAAACAGTAGTTGCAAGCAAATACACCATAGAAGAATACCCCAAAAAGGTTATATGAAAAGTGTTTGTCATAAGGCCTGTCCTAAGAGGGGATGGAGGGAGGGAAACCTGGACTGCAGCTGTATGAGCACTCGAACATCTACATTTATGGTAGGTACAAAACTGTACTATGTTCATCGTGCATACAGCTGCAGTCATAACAGATGGGTAGAATCCCAAAGCTAAGTAAGGGTGGTAGGCACTAAGTGCAACTAGGAGGGGCTAGGATGCCCTGCTCGACTGCTGTGGCAAAGCCCGCTCTAGATTTTGAGTATAGTGGGAGGTGATAGTGCTTGGAGAAAGTGTGCACTGAACTCCAGGTGGCTGCTTCCAAAATGTCCTTGGTAGGGACCCCCCTGAGGAAGGCTGCAGAGGTAGCTGTGGCTCTGGTGGAGTGGGATCTGATGCATGCAGGCACAGTTTTTCCATGAAATGAGTAACAAAAGCGTATGCAGTGGGCTATCCATTTTGAAATTGTCTGTTTGGAAATAGCCTTTCCTTGAGCACCTGCAGCATAGGACACAAAGAGTTGCTCAGATTTCCTGAATGGCTTTGTCCTGTCCAAATAGAAACGAAGTTGTCTGTGAATGCCCAAGGAATGTAGTAGTCTTTCCCCTTTGTTTTGTGGATTAGGGTAAAAGGTAGGTAAGTGGATAGTCTGATTCAAAGCTACGCTGAATACTACCTTTGGCATAAAGGTAGGGTTGGTTCGTAAGGAAACTCTGTCTTGATGGAAAATGATGAATGGTTGCACAGCCATGAGGGCCTGTAGCTCCAAAACCCTGCATGCTGAGGTGATAGCCAGAAGAAAGGCTGTTTTCCATGACAAGTACTATAACTCTGTTGAAGAAGCTGGCTTGAAGGGAGGAAGGGTCAGCTTTTCCAATACGAAGTTGAGGTCCCTAGCAGGGACTGGTGGTTTCCTTGGGGGGTTTATATTCTTTGCCCCTCTGAGGAACTGCCTTAAGAGAGGATGAGAGAATAAAGGGGGATCTGTGTTGTATTGTGCAGAAATGGCTGAAGCGTGGATCTTGATGGAGGAGAAGTCAGAAAAATGGCAACTTACACCAGGCTAACTGCAAGGAAAGTCCTGCAGGCTCTGGGATGCAACTTCCATTCGTGTGGATCTGTCATATTTCTGCTTAGGTTGTCTGCCAGTGTGTTTTCCTTTCCTGGCAGGAATTGTGCCTGTAGTTTAATTTACAATTCCAGTGCTGTGTTCCATAGAGTCATGGCTTGCCTGCACAGGGGATATGAATGAGTCCATTGTTTAACATCTCAGCTAGGTACTGTAAGATTTGAGGTATATTTATTACCCAAGGATTCTGTCCCTTTTCTTGATTCCAGGCACAAAATCATTTCCATTTGGCGGAGTAGGCCTTTCTAGTAGAAGGTCTTCTGGCCTCCAAGATGACATCCTGCACCTCCTTGGAGAGGAGAAACTGTTGGGAAATTAAGGAATTCTCCATGCAGCTAGATTTAGAGTTTTGAGATGGCTGTGAAGAGTTTTGTAGTTGTGCTGGGACAACAGAAGAGGGACTAGAGGTAGAATCCATGGTGGGGAATGTGTCAGACTCTTCAGGAGCGGATACCAGTGTTATCTTGGCCAGTCTGGAGCAATGAGAATCATTTTCAGCCTCTCTGCTCTGGATTTTAATAGAACTTTGGGCAGCAGAGGAAGAGGCGGGAAGGCATAGACTGTCAATGTTGCCCAATTGAAGGATAGTGCGTCCACTTTCCAGGCCTGGCAATTTCTGTGGGTAGCAAAGAGATCTATGTCTGGCTGTCCCCATGCCTGAGTTATCTTTGTGAAAACTTGGGGATGCAACTTCCATTCATGTGGATCTGTCATATTTCTGCTTAGGTTGTCTGCCAGTGTGTTTTCCTTCCCTGGCAGGAATTGTGCCTGTAGTTGAATTTGCAATTCCAGTGCTGTGTTCCATAGAGTCATGGCTTGCCTGCACAGGGGATATGAATGAGTTCCCCCCTGTTTGTTTATGTACCACATCACTGTGGTGTTGTCTGTCCTTATCAATAGCTGGCCTGGATGCAGTAGGTCTTTGAAGGTCATAATAGCCTTTTGCATGGCTAACATTTCCTTTTGGTTGATGTGAAGGTGCATCTCTTTTCGGGTCCATTTTCCCTGAATGCACTGATCTGTCATGTGTGCTCCCCAGGCATAGTCTGAGGCATCTGTTGTGATGATTTGAGTTGCTTGAGGTACACAGAAAGGAAGACCTGTGTTTCTTCGGCAAGCTTGAGCCCACCACATAAATTCCTTTTGAAGACATGGAATGAGTGGTATAATTGCTTCCAAGCTTTGGCTGTGTTGAGACCATAAGTTTTTTAGGTACCATTGAAGTTTCCTCATATGCAGCTTTGCACATGGGATTAGTAGGATGCAAGATGCCATGAATCCCAGAGCCTGCAGGACTTTCATTGCAGTTAGCCTGGTGTAAGTTGCCATTTTTCTGAAGTATTGAGACAGTTGCCCTTGCTTGTCTGGCGTGAGGTAGGCCATCTGGGTGGTTGTATCCAAGCTGGCACCCAGGAAAATTATTTGTTGAGAGGGTATTAGTTTTGATTTCTTTTTGTTGATTGTGTATCCCAGGAAGTTCAACAGTGTTATTACAAACGCCAGATGCTGCAGTAGTATGTCCTTGTTGTCCGCTTGGATCAGGCAGTCGTCCAGATATGGGTAGATTTGTATCCCTTGCAGTCTGCAGAAGGCGATTACTGATGCTAGGCATTTCATAAACACTCTGGGCACAGTAGATAAGCCAAAGGGCAATGCAGAGAATTGGTAATGGGTTCAACCTGCAAGAAATCTGAGGTATCTTCTGCAATCTTGTCTGATAGGGACATGCAGGTATGCCTCCTTGAGGTCCAATGTTACCAGCCAAGACTCCTTGCCCAGCATGGGAAGAAGCTGCTGTAATGTGAGCATCTTGAATTTTGGCACCTGTAGATATGTGTTTAGGATGGATAGGTATAAGATAGGTCTCCAGTCTTTGTCTTTCCTTGTTACCAGGAATAGTCTGGAATAAAACCCTTGACCTTGTTCTTTTGCAGGTACCTCTTGAATTGCTGTCATGTCCATGAGAGCTGAAATTTGTTTTTCTGCCTCTGCCCTTTGATTTTGTAGCAGGTTTGGCATGCCTCTCATTTTTGGAAGGGTGTGAAAGAGGAACCTGTAGCCTCTGTCTATAATGTCCAGAATCCATTTGTCTTTTGTAACAATATGCCAATTTTTTGAGAATAATGTCAGTTTTCCACCCAAAGGTGCTGCCATTAAAGCTTTGCTTGGCAGGTGTAGGGGGAAGTCATTGTGTCTGTTTTCTAAAAGACTGTGATCTATCTTCTCCACCTCTTGGGGTTGGTGCTTGCCACTGTCTGGCTCTGAAAGATCCTTGAGGTTGCCCTCTACACCTTGGACACCTGTATCTGCCCCTTTGAGGTCTGTCCGTGGCTGGAAAGGACCAATTTTTTGAAGGCCAGTTTCTGCTGAAACGTGGAGGCTGTACCTGCAGGAAATCTTTCACTGTTTGCATTGATTTCGCTTTTTCCTCCATTTTCTTTAGCACTTCCTCAGCTTTAACACCAAACAATACATCTTTTTGAAGAGATGCATCTAATAATTTAGCTTTGACATGGTCTGGTAAGGTTTGCTCTTTGAGCCAAGCATGCCTACGTATAACAGACCCCGTAACAGCAGCTCTACATGAGGCCTCTAAAGCATCAAAACCACACTGCAAGGTATGTTTACCCACTTGCTCTGCACCATGCAACAAATCCTGCAACTCTTTTAAATCTGGTTGTTTTGGTTGTGTCATCTTGCTTTTCAGCTGAGATATCAAAAACTGTTGATACTTTAACATATGGAACTGACAGTTTAATGCCCTCATGGTTAAAGTGGCCGAGGTGTACACCTTTTTCCCCCCACCTTTCTAAAGCTCTGTAATCTCTCTCTGAAGGTAATGGGTTTTTGGCAGTAGAGGCCTTAATTTCCTTGGGACCCTGTGAAATTGTTTCTGGATCAGCAGTATGGCTTTTATATAGGAACTGGTGAGAATCAGGAACCCGGTAATACCTGTCTGGTTTCACAGGAGCTGGAGGCAAAGAATCTGGATTAAGGCTGGCTTCTGTGTACACATCATCCAATATATCTAAAACAGGAGGGATAGCCAGAGGCCTATGCTGGGGGAGCAGAAGAAATTCCCTGAGCCTTTTCTTGGAATCTGAGTAATCTTGGCCTTCCCAGTGAAAGTGTTCCCTCAATGTATGCAGGGTTTCCCCAAAAGAGAAGTCCTCAGGGGGGGAGACCGAGGGGATAGACTCCTCTGCATCAGAGTCTTCGAATGGAGAATAGGCATAATCCTGGTCCTCAGATGGTTCTGAGGTAATAGAAGCTTGATCTGAGGAAGGGTAGTCTTCCTCTAATCTGGGTCTTTTGTCAGGGGGGGGGGTTGAGAACCCCTGATAAGAGTAATCAAATCCTCAGCCATTTTAAGCATCTGTTTTTTAGGCATGGTGCCTTGAGAGGGGGTCTGAGGAACCTGTTTTTTGGTTTTCATGGCTGCTTTAGATTTAGTGAAGGCTTTACTAGAGAAAGAGGAAGGCCTGAAGACACCTTGAGAAATGGCAGGCCTGTCTAAATTCTGAGTTTCCCTGCCAGGAGTGGCGTCGGTATCTGTAGTAGGAATGGGGGCCGAGGAGCCTGCGACCTCGGGTACTGAAGACACCGGTAATGCATTGTCATCGGTACTCAGGGGCTGCGTAGGCACCTCGCTGAGTATTCGGCCTTAGCGTGGTTTCAGTAGGAGGTGCGGACCTCGTATGCCGGCCCTTATCTTTGCGTTTTTTGCTCAAAACTGGAGTCGGAGTATCCGACGACATAATATAATTAAATTTTTTGCCAAAAAAGTGAAAGGCGAACTCCACTCGACGCTTAATAGTGCGCTTGTTGAATCTTGCACAAAAACGGCAGGCCGAGACATCGTGGTCTGGGCCTAAGCAAGGTATACAGAAAGAGTGGAAATCCTTATGCGGTATTTGCTTCCCACATGAAATGCAATTATTAACTTTGTCTGACATTGGTCTGAGGCAAGAAAAGTTTCCCCAACGGGGTACTTAGCTTTCAAGAAGACTTCGGCTGAAATACTTTCGGAAATCTCAGGAGCTGGCCGACCGGCACTTGCGAACTGCTTCTGCTTCGGGCACCGTGCAGCAAGAAAGACTGGAGAAAATGGCGTCGGCTGCCTCTTTTATACCCCTGCCACACTGACGTCAGGGAAGAAGCGACGACAACCGACGCCGGACCTAGACTTTGGAATTCAGCCGACCGAGGACCCGTCTGACAGCAGGATAACCCATCTGTTATGACTGCAGCTGTATGCACAATGAACATCTGTATGTCATATTGTACAGGCGTGTGCTGAAGAGATATTTTGTAAAGTACCGAGGAGAAATGTACATGCACTATTGTAACTGTTTCTATGTATATATTTTAATAGGAGAGACTGAAAGACAGAAGATTAACTTGCAAAACTTCAAAAGAATAGTTGAAATTAAGTTACTTTATGGCTTGGCCATAAACAAAAGAGATGTTATTTTCAGTTTCAGTCCAACAGGAGACATAATATCTAGAAATAGCAGTTTTTGTATTGTCTTTAATTATGGAGGGATGTAAATTATTTTTTGACTTCCACCATTTGTCAAAAGAGCTACAGTGGTGGTTTTCACCTGGGATAGTCAGATGACAAGAAGTGATGTCATGCCGAAAGCTATCCTAGCAGTAATGTTTGGGATGTTAATTTGGAAAGTCTCTGAGACATGGAGCATTTTCTGTTTTGTCTTTGACTGACAATAACATCCACTTACCACATCTGCCTGCTTGTTGCTCTGTAAGTAAGTTAATTAGGGTACAATAATTTCTCTTAGATGCAGTCAGGAATATAGTGAAGTATAGCCTAGATGTTTTCTTTATTTATTTGAGACTGTCCTGCAATGTTGTTTTAAATATTTCCTGTGATTTTGAACTATGATGTAACTGTGATTATTTACTGAGTATATTCTTGTTCTTTTATTATTTATTATTAAATATATTTAAACCTTTCATTGTGGCTGATATTTGTGAGACATATTTAAGTTCTGAGAGTACTTGAATTTATTTGGTGGCACTGTGTAGGCCACTCCTAATACCCTTGCTCTCGGTCAAACTACCATTTGTATTGATAGTAACATTACACAGTAAGATTGGACACCTTTTGTTGTTAAGGGCCTTAAAGTAGCTGATAAAGACATGGCTGGTGGCAGTAATAACTACCTTATGGTCTAGGCAGAAGGGGGTGTTGCTAGTAAACCTGTGCCAGCCTTTCCCAGGTGTGTGTGTGTGTGTGTGTGTGTGTGTGTGTGTGTGTGTGTGTGTGTGTGTGTGTGTGTGTGTGTGTGTGTGTGTGTGTGTGTGTGTGTGTGTAAATTAAATCTTAATGAGTGCATGTGTCCACTACTTGGGCAGGGACACGAAGCACAGAGAGGGTGCTGGAGATCTTGGCTTGGCCACTCAGCTGAGATCTCAACTCTATAGCTGTACCAGTAGGGAGTCTTATTGGGGATCTGGAGAAAGAGGGAGAAACCAGCCAAGACTGACTGTGGTCTCTATGTGATCTCAAGGGAAATTGTACTTTACTGTGTGTGTACTTGTCATTCTCCCAATGTACATCGCCCATCGGTGCTAGTGGTGAGGATTGAGGCTGCGTGATTGCTGTTGCCAGTGGTGGGGCATCACACACTCAGTACTGCCAGCATTGCAGGATGTGTTTGTCACAGCCTGTGGTTCCCCTGATAGACAGGCTGCTGCACCTAAGAAAGCAGATAGAATGTACAAAGTTCCTTAGTCTTTCAAATTTCTATATACTCATCCCAGACTTGACCAAGCAGCTATAGCTTTAGTTAATAGAGCTGCTGCCAAGCATTTTGTAAAATCCATCTGTGGGCAGTTCCTCAAGTAGACCTTTTTTGACTTCTCTATGAACAATCAGCTGGCAAAATTATGCTCTAGGAATCCATGCAAGAAGGCCTAGAAGAAAGATATATTTTCTTTTCCTTGGACAGGAATGTTCTGGTATCCTTTTCCACTCTTTCCACTGATATCCAGTGTACTTCTGAAGATTCAGAAATAATCCACCATGATCATTGTGGTGACTCTCCTCTGGTCAGGCAACAATGGCTTTCCTTTATTATGAAATTGGCCAGGGGCAATCCCCAAAAGCTTTCTCACAGATTGGATCTACTCATACCAAACAGGGAAAGTTTGATACACCCCAGTCTCAGACAACTACAACTGACTGCTTGGATGATTCAGTTTTGATACCTTTTATGCACATCCTTCATGAAGACAAGCAGCATATACCAAAAGAGAGAAAACTTGCAACTTAGAAATGTTATGTTAGCAAGTGTGAAACATTTTCTAGTTGATGCCATGCTAATATAACCAGGGCCCAATTAGGATGTATGTACTACTGGTTCTTAAATATTTGTGTGGGTTACTATCATTTGGCTTGTCTTATTCCTCTGTCAGGGTTCATCTTTTGGCCATTTCAGCATGTCTGCCCATGGATACCCCCCCCCCTTTCTTCCCTCTCTTTGGTCAAGCAGTTCCTGAAGTGTACTTTGAATGTAAGACCACCTACAAAACAGGTGACACTTGCTTTGGATCTTAACTTTATGTTGGGAAAGTTAACTTTGTCACCATTTGAACCAACTCATCCCTCTGATTTATGGTTCATAACTTGGAAGACTGTGTTACTGACTTCTGCAAGAAGAGTATCTGAGATGCAAGCTGCCATAGGTGGTGAACCCTATTTGGTTTTCCACAGAGACGAGGGTTACTTTAAGAACAAATCCCTCATTCATGCCAAAAGCTGTTCCAGAGTTTACATCGAATCAAGCAATCAGTTTCCCAGTTTACTATCATGATCCTAAAAATCATGGAGAAAGAATTCTCCATACTTTGGATGTGCACAGGCAACGCAGGCATTATCATGACAGAACAAAATCCTTTTTGAAAGCTGAACAGCTCCTGTGATATGACAAAGAAAGGGCAACTCATGTCAAAACAGACTATTTCTAAATGATTGTCCCTGGCTATTGCATTTTACTATTCCCACCATGGCAACCCTATTGCAGACATAATCAAGGTACACTCTACTAAGGCCTTGCCTTTTTCAATGATATATTGGGAAGGGGTGGACTCTAGAAGAATATGAGAGGCAGCTACTTGGTCCAGTATACATAATTTTGCAAAGCATTACAAACTGGATTTGTTCTCTTGGTCCAGGACAGGCTTTGCTAAGACTGTACTCCAGGTGCTCCTGAATCCTAAACCTTCCTCCTCTCAGGATGGATAAGCTATGGTAATCTATCCAAACAGATACAGACTACTGCAGCAGTGAGGAATTTCAGCATCTACTGTTATGGTAAATACAACTTTCACAACTGTATTTTGGCCCATCTGCAACTGAGATGCTCAAAAGGTGTGATGAAAAGGGAAAGTTGTTTCAAGGAGTTAGTCAAAAATTTCTACCCTCCTTTTTTCAAAGCAAATAATTTCCTTTCCTCCTCAGTTCCTTTTTTCAATAAGCAATTCAAGCAGGAAGATGCTGTCAAACAGGGTTTTAAAAAGTAATGGCTAGGAGGTTCCAAAAAAAAAAAAGAAAAAAAAGAAAAAATTCTAAAAATAAAGGACAGTCCTCCCAGTCAGCATGACTATTTGCCTTTTCAGGCCTCCACACACACACCACACACACACACACACACACACACACACACACACACACACACACACACACACACACACACACACACACACACACACACGCACTGGCAATCTTTCCTTCTTCCTGTGTCTTCATCTTTCATTATTGTAGCAGATTGTTTCAGACAAATGGGTTCTAAAGGTAATTCAGGAGGGGTACTCTTGTCAGTGGGAATCCCTCCCTCTTTTCCAGGGGGATTCCTCCTTGTCCAGTAAACCAAGTCTCCCTGTTCACTACAATCCTGAGTCAAATACTTTTTCAGGGAGTAATAGAACCACTGTCGGCCTGCCAGACAGGCAAAGGCTTTTGTTCAAGGATTTTTCAGATACCAAAAGAGGGAAGGAAATTGAAGGCCTATGCTAGACATTTCCTTTCTGATTCTTTTTGTCAAGATTTCAAAGTTCAAAATTATTCATTTATTTATTTTACTTTATTTTACATTTGTTGACCGGGCTAGTCTAACTGGATATATGTCCATTTTCAGTAGAGGCCCGGGGAGATAAGCTCCAAGACATAAACAATCAAATACAAATACAACAACAAATAGCATAAAGAAAACAGCATCAACAGTCACATATGCAGTACAGTATACAGGTTAGCACAGGATGTTCAATGAGGGAAAAAATCATAACAGTGCAAATTACAGGTACAAAAACATCATACAGGTAGAGTCCATAGTAGAAGAAGGAAGTTAATTGTATAGTGATATTAATAAAGGAGTTACTTAAAAATAAGTATCCACAGAGGATATAATGTATTATAGAGAGAGATGAAAAATATATAGTTTGTAGGAGGCTATAGCAGTGGGTGAGAAGAAATGGATAGGCAAAGCCAAGTTTGAAGAGAGGGATGACTAGTCAGGTTTGGTACAGGGGCATAGCCAGTGTGTTTTGAGGAAAAGTTTGTCTGTTTTTGAAGAGTGATATAGAGGTGAGTGAGGAGAGGTCACTGGGGAGAAGATTCCAGGATTTTATAACAGCATTAGAGAAGAGAGAATCCCCAGCCCCGTTGTTAGGTTTAGAGGTGTGTACAAGACGCTTGTGTGAAAATGTCATCTATTAACTTCTTTTTGCCTCTGAGTCCATTACTAGCTTTTATAGTAAAGCTAGTAATGGAAGCAAAGGCAAAAATGAGTGAAGGGTTATCATTTGCCTTTGCTCCTATTACTACCTTTCATTGTAAAGTTAGTCCTAAGGTTTGCCTGCCATAATATTCTCATTAGTAAGCAGTTCAAGTCTTTCTTAAGATTTTATGTATCTTGTTCACCTTATTAGTTCTCTGTCTCACACTTTGGACTTTCCACTGCACAGAGGGTATTTACAAAGTGTCTGGCTTCAGTAATTGCTTATTGCAGACTTTAAGGCATTCACATCTGTCCATATTTTGATGACTGCCTTATCTTTGCAGGCTAGTTTTCCAATTGTTAAGAGTCTTTAACAGCTGTTTGGAATCTTCTACTCAGCCCGGATGTTTAAATCAACTTACAGAAATCTTCTCTTATCCTGTCTCACCAAATAATATTCCTGGGATGTCTGTTAGATTACGCCATGGGGATAGCCTTTTCTTGGCCAAACAAAGTAGAGATGTTCCAACTGTTCTTCCTGAGTTTCTCCATTCAAAGCCAAATACCTGCAAAGGAGTTTCTTATGGTTCTCAGGTAAATGGCATCTATGATTCCCATGCTTCTCCTGACCAGACTCCACCTAAGAAAAATCCAGTGGTACCTCAGGTCATTCTGGACTCAGCATCTTTATCCTTTATCTTTTCATATCCCTGTTTTGGGGTTTGTAAAGAGAAAGGTTGTCTGGTGGGTGGGCTGGATCTCACACAATCCAGGTCTCCCATTCTCCGTTCTGACTCCCCACCAGGCTGTCACTAAAGATGCATCAGGCTTGGTATGGCGAATGGTTTCCAAAGCAGGGAAAGTGCAAGATATATGGAACCTCTATGACAGGCAGAAGCACATAAATGTTAGAGAGATGGCAATAATCAATGCCTTTAAATCATCTCTGGTCCCTAGAACCTCTTCAAGATTAGACAGACAACAGCACAGTAATGTGGTACATAAACAAACAAGGGATATACCAGATCTTATCCTCTTTGCAGACTTGCTGTGATAGTCTATGAGACAGCAATTCAGCTCACACTGACTCTTTAGGCTTCATACATTCCATCAGAGTAAAACTTGGTTGTAAACAGCAAAGCAGGACAATGACAGGACCTCACAAATATAAACTTCATCCTGGAGAACACCTTACATAGAGTTGTTTGCTTCCTCTCAGACCAGACAACTAAATGAATTCTTCTCCAGGATTCCTTATAAGCAGGCCAGAAGATAGCTGCCTTCTCATCCCCATGGACAGGACTTTTCCTGTGTTCTTTTCCACCTTTTTTACTAATATCCAGCATTCTTCAGAAGATCCAGAAGGACACCCCAGAAAAAAAACTGTGGTGGTGACTCCTTACCCAGGCAACAGTTATTCTCTCTTCTTTTCAGTCTGCCCAAGGGCTATTACCACAAGCTTTCCCACAGACTGGATTTACTCACGTAAGACAGGGATTGTTTCATTAAACCCCAAACGACTGACTGGATGGTAGTATTTTGATTCCTGTTGAGTACCTTTTCTATGACAAAATGCAGCGGGTACTGAAGGAAGGGAAACATCTGCTACTAGGAAATAATTTTTGTGTAAGCGGAAACAATTTTCCAGTTAGTGTCAGTCCAAGAACCAGGATCCAATTTAGGCCTGGCTGCCTCTGGTTCTTGATTACTTATGTCAGTTGCTGTCCCCTGGCCTTTCTAATTCCTCTATCAAGGTGTATTTGGCAGCCATTTCTGCTTGTCTGCCCTCAGACCCCCAACCCCTTTCTAACCAGTTTTTGAAAGAGGTGTTGCATATCCAGGCATCTGAAAAAAGGTGGCTGGTGCTTCAGACCTTAACTTTGTGCTTGAAAGTCTTACTCTTTTCCATTTGAACCAGCTCATCAGGCTGATCTGAGATTCTTAACATACAAGACTTCTATTCGTTGTTCTGACTTTTGCTAGGAGTGCATCTGAGTTGCTACAACTCATGGTGAGTCAACCATACCTTACTTTTCATAAGAACATTTTTTTTTTTTTTTTTAGAATTGACCCATGTTTTATGCCTAAAGTGGTCTCAGAGTTTACCTTGAGCCAGACTGCTAATCTCTTTATCTTCTTTCCTGAACCCAAGAAAAGGGAGAAAAGATTCTTCACACTTTGGATGTCCACAGCCAGCTCAGATATTACCTAGAATGTCAAAAGTCAAGCTTTCAGGAAAGCTGACCAGTTGTTTGTCTCCTGTACAATCACTTGTATAAGTGTATAGACTTGGCTGTTCCAGAGAGAATCCAAGCCAGAGACCCAAGTGAAAAAATCCACCCTGGTGGACATCCAGCATCAACAAGCTTTACAACAAATGCAAAAAGTTGCTGTCTAAGAAAACTAAGGCAAGGCCCAACAATGGAAAAGCACTGTCCTCAGCCTCAACAGGCAAATAAGACAACATGTCAAATCCTCTAAGGGTAACTTTGAAAAAAACTTAACAATCACAGCCAAAGATAATCATAAGGCCTTTTACAACTACGTACATAGCTTAAAAGGTAGGACCCAACCATGTTTGGAACTAGTAACAAGAACAACAGCAAAGCAAATACAATGAAGAACAAAGACCAGGAACCCAATGAATAAAAATATTCCTCTCTGACATCTCGCCATACACTGCCTTCTTGGAGTACACAGTTACTTCACATCACACACTTGGTTTATTGTTAGAAAAATATGTATTAGTAATATGCTTAGTGCATTTGAGGTTTACAGAGGGTTAACACACTTATACTATTTCACACTGCATAAATCTGCACGAACTGCAGAAGCATTCCAATCCTGTTATGTTATGAAAAATGCGCAGTTATAATCTCTGCTTATGCTTTGGAAATTTACAGGGAAGCATTCAATTTCTGCTAGTGTCAGGGAAATAATAATAGATGTTAATGTCATGAGATTTAAGCAAAGAGTTATTGAATTTCTGCTTATGTAATACACAGCTGCAGAAGCTATTGATAATGAAGACAAAGGCTGTTTGAAAATATGAACTGCAATCAGCATTTACTTGCACCTAAGCTAGAAAAGTACCTTGAAATGTAACATATGTATTAGAGCTGCACAATTGAAGCTTGTAGTGGGCTAAAAATACAGCCCCCAAGGTCAGGTTGTTTATCTCAAATGTTTTTCATTATGATCTCTGCTTATGCTTTGGAAATTTACAGGGAAGCATTCAATTTCTGCTAGTGTCAGGGAAATAATAATAGATGTTAATGTCATTGTCAGGTTGTTTATCTGAAATGTTTTTCATTAATCAAGTCATGTCAGCAGGAAATCCAAGTAACATTTTCTATGTAACACATAGTGAGTTTTAAATCTGAACATGTCAGCAGGAAATCTGAGTAATATTTGCTGTAGAACAATACAGAAAGCTGTGTCTAACTACGTCAACCATAGAAAGTAACATTTTATAGAACAGTATAAGAGAAGCATACTGCCTGCTAGTAATTAGGCAAAATCCTGTATTTGCATGTTTTTGTCTCCTTGCTGCAAGTAATAAAAGATGCCATACCTGAACCTTACGTAAATTGGTCTTTGAAGTTTTTTTCTTTGACAGATTGGTCCTTCTAGCCGGAACCCTCACTTTGCCTCGGATCAGATGGGCCAAGTGGTTGAAGCCGTACGGGGAAGAAACCAAATCGGTTCTTCTTATTTGAAAAGTCCTCTGACTGAGATGTCATGCAAAAGAGGCCAGCCACTTTCTGATCTGCGACTGAAGGACGGGTCTCCACGAACCAGGTGATCAATCATGAAGGCTCAGGTAAGGTGAATCTACCTTTTTTCTGTTTTAGATCAGGGACTAGATTTGCATTGTTTTTGTCAAGACTGTATTTTACAAGTCAGGGACAGAAAAAATTACTGTCTTGTCATAGATCAGGAGAAACAGAATAGGTAGGCAGTCATTCTGAAGAGACTATAACAAAATCCGTGGTACCACATTAAAAATAAGAGAAGTTACGTAATGATCAAAAGGGTAGAACAAAATGGATAATAATTGCACAAAAAGACCCCAAAACCCACCGTTAACCGAAGACGCAAAATACATGCAGTCGCAGTGCGCTGACAATATTAAACACTATTCAAAATGGGTTAATAAGTATGAATTCGGCGATAACTTAGAAAAATCCTCGCTTATCAAACTTGTTAAACAACTCAAAACTGACTCCAAAGGTAAGGTAAAAAAGCAACGCCAATTAGGAATTCCTCAGGCACACAGGTGCATTGAGGAAGTAAACCGTTGGGAACAAAAGAATAACAATTCAAAAACAATGTTTTTAGATAAGGAGGACAATAACTTAGTAATAGCATCGGCCCCTCCACCTCCCTTACCAGAGTATGAAGCAAGTGAACAGGTTAGTCCACCCCCACTATATCCTGTCATCACTGAAAATAGAGACATTACAAAAACAAAACCCTTTATTAGAGATCCCATCGGGACCAGGTCTCGAACACAGGCAGGTAACTCAAATGAAGGCATTGAGTTATATCAAATGGTTAAGAATTCACGATCTATGAGTGAAGAAGAAATATGCCCACTTATAGAAGTACCTAATCCTCAGACAGGACAAGACGGTCAGGACCCGACTATTCTAGTGTATAGACCCTGGACTCCGAAAGATATCCGGAAAGCCACTGAGGGAATTCCTCATCCAAAATTTCATTTTAGAAAGTTCTCAGAAGATTTACAAGGAATGAGGCTAAGTTATAATTTAAATGGAGAAGAGGTAGAAAAAGTAGTTAGACAGATTGTGGGGCCAGATTGGCACATGATTAGTGGCAACTGGAATCCCCATGACGCTGCACACAGACCCCCTCCCACATAGCAGCGCAGAACTAGACAACAGAGTAAAAGGTCTTACAGACAGCATCTCTGAGAAATGGAAACCTAGGGCAGACTGGACTTGCATTAATCAATGCATTCAACAAGAAGGTGAAACTGTTGACCGATATTATGCCAGATTATTAAAATGTTTTAATAACCACTGTGGAATGCAGGTTCCAGAAGATCAGACACAAGATTCCCCATATGAACAACAGTTAAAGAATGCATTTTTAAAAGTCAGTATTGCACCCATAAGCAATTTTATTACAAAACACATGGTAGATCATCGTACAAACAGGTTACAGTCATAACTTGAATATGCTAGGCATGCTGAAAGGCATTTTAATAGCAAAAAGAAAAAGAAAGCTCAAGTATTTTCTATAGAAGATGGAGCAGAAGTTTATGTAGTACAGTCCGGGAAAAAGGGCAAGAAAAATGCACAGGGAAACAAACAATCTGATCAGCGATCAGAGGACTTTGAAGGGCGAAAGAAAAGGGGAGAATGTTTTAAATGCGGTAAAAAGGGACACTTGGCAAGGGATTGCAAAAAAACAAGAAGGCAACCACGGAAGATAAGGAGGGTGAGGACTGACTATATGGTAGTCAGGAATCACTAGAAGGGGATAGCAGAGAAAGGACAAATGAGAATGTGATAGAGGGAGTAGAGGATGTGACAGAAGAGATAGAGAAAGTGCAGGAAGTTACTGACAATGAAGAAAATGAGATATTAGACTTGGCTTTATTGAGCTTGGAGCTCTATTTAGCGGACACAAAACCAGAAGTTACACTCTTGGTAGAAGGGAGGGAAGTCAAATTATTGTGCAACTCAGGGGCATCACGAACCCTGATACATCCCTCCAAACTGCCAGAAAACTCAGAGTCACCTGATTACATACTAGTAAAAGCAGCTAATGGACAGTTGTACCGGGAGCCCCTCTCCCATAACATTGCAATAACTGATCCTATTTCAGGATTGACTCAGAAAAGCAAAATTGTTGTTTCTGCAAAATGCCCAGTGAACCTCTTGGGCAGAGACCTTATGCAGCTATTCGGTATAGCAGTAGTCCCAACCATGCAGGGTATGGAAGCACAGTGACAAATTGATACCTTTACAGTGCAATCGGAGGGTGAACTGTTTTATTGGTACAGCCAGGACTTGGTTACAACTGGTCCAGGGACTGTGAATGAAGAATTAATGAATGTAGCCATCAGCAAGTTCCCCTCCCTTGACATTGATAAGCAACACTTGTTGCACTGTACCCTGTATTATTGTAACACGCCAGGACCTGATAAGGAATATGAGCAAGAATTGTTTAAAAATCATGCAAACAGATTGATATTATGTAATCTGCACTGGGACGCAGAAGGGAACAGTGTAGCCAGCTGTTCATTGCCCCAGGAGTTCCTTGCACTCTATAAATCTAATTGATTACCACATGTTAGCTTATCTAAGAACAAAAACATAGAATGGGCAGACATAGGAGAAAAAGTCACGAGATGGGAAAAATAGACAGAATTAGAACTGTCAGAACAGGGAATACAAATGCAGAAGCTGAATTGGATAACTCAGACCCACTCAGCCGTACACTTGCATTCTAGCAAGGACAGCTGATTAGCACTCCTATTAAAGGAGAAAGAGAATGCCTTAGAGAATATACCAGAAACTCTCTGGTCAACAGGAAAGTCAGATGTAGGACTTATTCGTACAGCAGGACCAGTTACTATCACGCCAAAGTCAGCATTTAGACAACAAAAAAGACAGTATCCCTTAAGAAAAGATGCAGAGGCAGGAATCAAACCTATTATAGCAGCTTTACTTAAGGAAGGGGTGCTGGTGGAATCTCCCAACTCACCGTGTAACACACCCTTATTTCCTATTAAGAAAGCAAATGGAGAATGGCGTATGGTCCAAGATTTACAAGCTGTAAATGACGCAGTGATACCAAGGGCACCTACAGTGCCAGACCCACACACCCTGTTGAATGATTTAAGAACTCAGCAGAAATATTTTTCTGTGGCAGATATCAGCAATACGTTCTTTTCTATACCGATACACCCCGACAACCAGTATTGGTTTGCATTCACATTTCAGGGGAAAAGGTATACATATACACGACTACCACAGGGATATTGTGAAAGTCCAACAATATTCTCACAAGAAATGGCAAGCAACTTGGCGGGATTTACCCCACCAAGAGGCAGTCAGATTTTACTTTATCCTGATGACATCCTGCTGGCGGCCCCCACCCAGCAAGATTGCAAAGAAGATACCATAGCGCTATTACGATTTTTAGCCGCTGAAGGACATAAGGTAAACAAAAATAAACTGCAGCTTTGGAAAAAACAAGTCAAATACCTAGGATATGCAATATCCAAAGAGGGTAGAACATTAGATGAGGACAGAAAAGTAGCAATTTTGCAAGCACCAAAACCCACTACCAAGAAGGAAATGATGTCCTTCCTGGGTACAACAAATTTTTGCCGGAGCTGGATTCCAAACTATGCCTTGGAATCTGCACCTCTGACTGACCTGATATATAAAAATCCTATGGCAGCACAGGATTCGTTACAATGGACACCAGAGGCAGAATCTGCTTTCTGCAAACTGAAACAGTTAATAGCGTCCTCATTGGTTCTGGGATTACCAAACTACCATAAACGTTTTTTTAAAACTGTAGATTGTAAGCAAGGTTATATGACATCAGTGTTAACACAACAGCATGGGGACAAGCAGCGCCCCATTGCTTTTTATTCATCACAACTAGACCCAGTGGCACGGTCTTTACCTCACTGTGTACAAGCAGTAGTTGCAGCTGCAATGGCAGTACAGGCTTCGGCCTCAGTAGTTTTATTCCACCCTCTCACTTTGAGAGTGTCTCATGCAGTCACGATTATTTTACTGCAAGAGAAGGTAGCATATCTTTCCCCTGCTAGGCATCTTTCCTGTATAACTATATTGTTGAGCTGACCTCACATGACAATTGAATGATGCATGACTTTGAACCCTTCTACCTTGCTCCCAAACCCTGCAGATGGCACGCCACACCGCTGCCTGCAGGTGATTGAGCAAAAGACACTACCTAGAAAAGATCTCACAGATGTCCCCTTGGATGATGCCGAGGTGACATACTATGAGGATGGTTCGTGCAAAAGGGGTCCTGCAGGACAGAACCTAGTAGGATATGCAGTAGTTTCTGATACTGAGATTATAGAAGCAAAACCTTTACCACACAACCTATCTGCACAGGCAGCAGAATTGATTGCCTTGACACGGGCATGTACCTTAGCAAAGGGTAAATGTGTAAACATTTTTACCGACAGCCAGTACGCTTTTTCTACTGTACATGTTTTTGCGCAACAGTGGAAAAACCGAGGAATGATAACATCTACTGGCAAACCTATCAATCATGCACAGTTCATTTTAGATCTTTTAGAATCTATTCAGTTACCTCAGAAAGTAGCTATTTGTAAATGCACAGCTCATACCAAGCAACAAGATAGGATTTCAAAAGGTAATGCGAGAGCTGATACAGCTACAAAACAAGCAGCTTCAGAAGTATTTCTTTTAAATGAGGAACTACATCCCTCTGAGATTTTAGACTTATAAATGTTAAAGACAATGCAGACACTCACCAGGCAAGCTGAAAAACAAAAATGAGTAAAACGAGGAACAATTCTCGAAAAGGGGCTGTACTCCTCTAAAGAAGGGAAACCGATACTACCATCTAATTTGTTTAGATATGCAGCTTTGTTGAGCCATGGGCAATGCCATGTCTCAACAGGGGGGATGGTACAGCTGGTGAACCGAGTGCTCAAAACATATGGATTTACAAACTACTCTAAAAAATTTTGTTTGATGTGCCAAATTTGTAACAAACATCATGCACAAGGGGCGTTAAAGCCCAAGCAAGGGAGTTTCCCTACACCACCATATCCGTTTCATACTATCTGTATGGATTTCATAGAATTGAACAAATGTGAAAATAAGAAGTATTGTCTTGTCATTGCAGATATGTTTTCCAGATGGGTGGAAGCCTTTCCAACCAAAAATCCAGACGCAGCCACAGTAGCGAAAGTCCTTGTCAAAGAAATCATACCTAGATTCGGCATTCCGGAAAGGATCTACAGTGACAATGGTACACACTTTGTAAACCAAACCATACAACAGTTAAGTAAGCATTTTGGTATTTCTTTAAAAAATCATTGTGCATACCATCCGCAATCTGCAGGGCTAGTTGAGAGGCATAATGGAATTTTAAAGAATAAATTAAGAAAATTAATAGCATAAACAGAAAAGAATTGGGTGTACTGTCTGCCCCTGGCACTGTTGAGCATGAGAACTGTTCTGACTGCAAAAAGATTGACTCCTTTTGAAAAACTATTTGGAAGGGCTTATTATATACCCCAGTGGAAACCTCTCATGCCCGCAGACCAGGAAGCTGACTATACACTAGCCGAATATATGAGAAATTTGTTGAATTCTAAACATCTGTTGCAGTCAAATTCTGTTTCAGATAAAGAACAAACCGAAACATCGGAAGTGGCAGTGATCCCTGGGGACTGGATCTGGGTGAAAACTATTAAAAAGAGAAATTGGACATCACCAAGGTGGGAAGGTCCATACCAGGTGCTTCTTTCAACACCCACTGCAGTCAAAATCGCAGAGCGAGCCTTGTGGATCCACCTGACGCACTGCAAACTAGTTAGGAACCTTGAACTGGACAAGAATCTTACCTCTCCATCGGGGCCCTCAGCACAAAGTCTGGCTACAAAGGGGGGGTCAGATCAATAGGACTAATCCGTCTCAACCCCAGTGAAGAAACCATCGGTGCCGAAGGTCCTATTAGGGCATAGAGTAAGATCACATGTTAAAAACAAAAATGATAGAATCCAGAGAAATCCAAATAAAACTACTCGGAAGAGTTGGAGAAAATAGGAATGCAGAACAACCATTTCCTTAGAAGTATTGCATAATCATCCTGTTAACTGTACTAGTGACAATAATCTTTTTGTTGTGGCCATTCCTTTTCCCAGCCACACAAACTGAACTGAATAAACATGAAGAGTTGCACACAGACTGGCACCCAAACTTCAATACTTACCAGGCAATCAAATATGTGTATGCTGAGACCTTCAATGTTTCAAATTGCTGGATTTGCACAGCTTTGACAACAGCATACGGGGGGGGGTTATTGTTAACTTCAGTCCCCCTAGGAGTCAACGAGACCTGGGAAAACTTGATTCATGATACATCAACTATTACATCACAAGATAAAATAGCATTGCACTTGTCTGTTCAACAAAAGGGAACTGTGTGTTTTTACAAAAATGATACAGTTCAGGTGGCTTGGAGCAACTGCAATATGACTGTTCCTTATAGATGCTACACTAAAGCTAATAACACAGGTTCTTATTGTAATACTAACTATGATTCATTTTTTGAATTAATGCACAAAACAATTGAGGAAGTAAAACATGATTCTGTTCTCTACAAACAATTGTCTATAATTGACAGAAAAATGTTTCACGCAAGACAAGTGTATATTCATAGTAAAGTTACTACTAAAGTAGAAGACTGTTATTTTGCATGTGGTAGAAAAGCATACAAGTGGTTACCTGAGAATTGGTCGGCAGTTGTTTTTTGGGCTACCTGGTTCCGGCCATACGACACACAGCAGTTTTACCTCTAGGAAAAATTCGAAATGTTCGAGAAGCCATCAAGAAGCCTGTCAATCCAGTGGGACAAATCGATGCGCGCTGGAAAAATCATCATGCTGTGGGTGATAGACTGACACACATGGACTTGAGTGATACTTTATATCATGGGCAGGCATATTACCAGCATATGGAGCAGTAAAATCGATCTGGGAGCTGAGAAAACTGTCTAAACTTCTCGAAGTAATGAGCAATGCAACCTTTTCTGCTCTAGAATTGGTGACTGATGAACTGAATGCCATGAGAACTGTAATGCTTCAAAACCACATGGCTCTCGACTTCACCCTAGCGGTGAGAGGAGGTACTTGCGCTTTAATCCAGGAGGAGTGCTGTTTGTATATTCCTGACCACAAACACGAGATAGACAATCACCTTTAGGTAATTCAGCAGGTGTCAGCTATGACCAAACAAGGGCCAAATCCATTGATGGACTTTTTCCAGAGATTGTTTGGTGGGTGGGGCAGTATCCTAATGAACATCTTGATTGCCATCTGTGTAGGAATGATCCTACTGGGGCTATGTGTTTGCTGCTGCATCCCCTGCATGAAAAGACTGATCAAAGACTTTATAGACATGTCAGTTTCAGAAACCTTATATCAAGGTGCTGAATTTGAAGAACTGTTGAAAATTGAAAATGCTTTCATAGGTTTTAAACTGAATGACTCTCTTAACTGCAAATCCTGATTAGGAAGAGGTTAGGGGAAGAAAAACTGTGTATGCTTATTTTGAAAGTAGAATAAAGTATTAAAAGGGGGGAAATGTTAGAAAAATATGTATTAGTAATATGCTTAGTGCATTCGAAGTTTAAAAAGGGTTAACACATTTATTCTATTTCACACTGCATAAATCTGCATGAACTGCAGAAGCATTCCAATCCTGTTATGTTACGAAATATGCGCAATTATGATCTCTGCTTATGCTTCGGAAATTTACAGGGAAGCATTCAATTTCTGCTAGTGTCAGGGAAATAATAATAGATGTTAATGTCATTGTCAGGTTGTTTATCTCAAATGTTTTTCATTAATCAAGTCATGTCAGCAGGAAATCCAAGTAACATTTTCTATATAACACATAGTGAGTTTTAAATCTGAACATGTCAGCAGGAAATCTGAGTAACATTTGCTGTAGAACAATACAGAAAGCTGTGTCTAACTACGTCAACCATAGAAAGTAACATTTTATAGAACAGTATAAGAGAAGCATATACTGCTAGTAATTAGGCAAAATCCTGTACTTGCATGCTTTTGTCTCCTTGCTGCAAGTAATAAAAGGTGCCATACTCGAACCTTACATGAATTGGTCTTTGAAGTTTTTTCCTTTGACATTTATATGCACTACTAAATAAACAATTAAACAATAAAGTCATCAGGTAATACCATCAGATACTTAAAAAATATTTAAAGTAATACATGCCAATTAAAATCAACATTCATACCCTTTGGAAACAAAGTGTCAAACTTTAATATATATATACTGCTTCTTTATAAAGAAGTTTATTCTTGCTGACACCACCCCCCCCAAAAAAAACACACTCTACTTTTTCTAAAATTGAAGCTTGTAAACCATGAACAGAACTACCATGTGCTTGAAAAAAATGTTGTGCCAAGGAACTCTGTTCCTTTTTAATATATCACAAACATGTTCTAATAACCTTATTTTAAAAGCCCTTTTGGACTGACCCACATAAAACTGATTGCAGGGACATCTGAGGGCATAAATAATGTCCTCAGTGTCACACCTATAATTTCCACAAACTTCAAATCTTCAACCATTTAAGAGTCCAAAATAAGGCACAATAAATTTGCATGCCTTGCATTTGCCACATCCCACTGTCCCTTTTATTCTTAGTGACTTATGTAAGACCTCCTTGGGTCTGCAGAACCTAGATTTCACCAAAAAGCTCTTAATATTTCTACCCACTCTATATGAAGCAACAAGTTGATAAAGGATCCCTGAACTTCCAACCTTTAAGTTTGCTAATAGTTGCCACTGTGTTTGTACTATCTCATAAAGCCTATTGCTAAATCCACTATATGTGGTTACAAAATACATTTCACAACCAGATTCAGTATTGTTATTTAATTTGTAAACTCACTTCCATTTTCTATTGTTGTTTCCTATATATTCTTTATTAAATCTAGACCATGCCTTAGCAATTATACCTTCACTATAACCACACTTTCTGAACATCTCAAAAGTATAACCTATCTCCCTTAAAAAATCTTGTTCATTGCTACATAGTCTATAAAGACGTATGCATTCACCATAAGGTAAGGCATCAATCATATGCCCAGGATGACAATTTGTTGCTTTCAAATAATATATATCCCCCTGAAATTTCCTATGTACTTTTGTAGTTAGTGTTCCATCTTCCTTAGGTAACAAATCTGCATCCAAAAAGGACACCTTCTTCCCTATTTGGATGCCATCAAATGTAAAATTAAATCTGTTTACTTGTAATTCATCCCAAAAATTCTGCATTTCCTGTTCCCCTCCTTCACATAAAAAAATTAAACCATGTTTGGAACTAGTGACTAATGGTATCACATACACTGATCCCGCAGAGATACCAAACCTGCTAGCAGACAGATTTGGTGAAAATTTCACTCCCTAATCCCCTCCAAACTTATCACAAACCTTGCCCAACCCCCAACCCCCCGCCCACCCTATATATCCAAAGAGCAGGTCATTAAAGCCTTGTCTAAGGTAAAAAAAAACACTATCCCAGGCTATGTTCTAAACAAACTAAAACATGAACTAGCATAACCATCAAGTATCATATTCAATCACAGGCTAACCACTGGCTTTGTTCCTGTGAAACAGACAACAGTAACAGTTCTTTCCCACCGCAAAGGTGGTTTAGCAGCAGACCTAAGGAATTATAGATTCATAAGTTTGACCAGCCTCATCTGTAAAGCCATGGAACATATCATCATGGACCTCATAAATAAAGACATAGGTGACCTCCAAACCCTTAATCTGTCCCAATTCAGCTTTGTCAAGGGCAGATCCTGCCTGTGAAACCTGGTGGATTTCTTTGGAAATGTGACCAGTGCCACTGATGAGGGAAAATCTGTGCACACAGCTTACCCTAACTTGGCAAAGGCCTTTGACACAATCTCATACTCAAGCATTACTAATCAACTTTCCAAACTAAATGTAAACCCCTTTGTTGTAAGATGAGTTGCCAACTGGCTCATGAACTGGTCACACACTATCAAAGTTGGTGACTCCGCATCAACCGGCAGACCTGTCACCATCAGCGTACCATATGGATCAGTGATGGGCCCCTTGCTGTTTGGTATATACTTCTCAGAAGTTCAGGCCTAAACTAAGGGGCTGTGGCTGACCAAGTTTGCAGATGACTGAAAAGTGGGTGCAATTACTGAATCCCCAAAAGATGTCAGTGTACTTCAGGAGGGTCTTATACTGACTAATGGCTGGTGTCTTAGTCACAGTCTCAAACTGAATGCAAAGAAATGCATTATCATTCCCTTCAATAAAAACAATGTCCCTTCACACTATTAAATTAACAATACCCTATATACCTAGAAAGTGGTAAGAGATCTGGGATCAAAGTAGACTGTGAACTTAACTTTGACCACCAGCTTGTTTCCCACCTTTCCTGTTACTAGAGTAGTCCAGATACAGATTTGCTGTATCCAGGACTGTTTTGTAAGTTTCTGAGTTCCCCAGGCCTTTCTGTGTTAGAGGGAAGCCTTCCAGCTTATCAGTGGAAGTGGTAAGCACTACATAGCCTATCTACCACAAGAGGAATGGTTTCTGGCTCTGAAATTGTAGTTTATTAGCCGTTTGGGCAGTTTTTCTATCCTTTTTAACTTTCTGGTTTAAAAGCCCATGTTTGCGTGGTTTTGGATGCCGTGCAGTGCTGCTAAGCTGGGGTAGACTATTACCGGTGCCAGAAAGTCTGCTCTTCAGTTTTTCCCTTAGATCTTGCTAGTTCTCTTCTCTCTTACACTTTAATTAGCTTATTCGCCTAGCACTTCATCAGGCTTTTTGTAGCAATTACTGTAGCACACATAGGCGCTATCAGCACTAGACGTCCTATAAGGAAACAGCTCCAGTACTTAGTAATGATGACTATCCCTCCTGGTATGTCTAAAGGTCAGTTTCCTGTGCTTTCTCCTATTAGTCTAGTGAACTTGGGCATTCTGAGGCAGTGTAGCAACTGCCTCATGTACACAGACAACCCTCCCAACACTCAGACTTTTGAGAGATGCACTTATATCTCCAAATTAGAAGCCATGCACTCCAGTCAAGACAGGAATAGCTGGTCAAGAGGAGAAGATCAACACCTGCACCACACCATATGAAACACATAACCCTTCAGAACACCCACCATCACAGCTCTCACACAAATACACAAACCACACACCCACCTTTGTGGAGGCCCTCAATAGAAATCTACCCAAACAGCACAGACCTCCAAGGTAGAAATGCACTTGACCAACACAACACAGCACAAACCACAAGACACATAGCTCACCTACGCAGTGTGCCCCTCAACCTAAGCCCCTAAGGCAAAACAGCTTGCCCAATACACTAATCATAGGTGACTCAATAGTAAGGCACACTGATGTCCCACTCACTAGGTTGAATACGAAGGTAACAGTCAGCTGTCTATCAGGTGCCGGAATCCAACATCTAACACACAGTCAGGTCACTCCACAACATGTACAAGTATGACTCTGTCATTGTCCATGTGGGTGTGAATGACCTGAGACACACCTCCCCTGGACTACATGAAAAGAAACATGGTGGGGCCCTCGGATTATGTGTCCCAGGCAGATATGACCCTAGCCCTGAGCAGCATCCTACTGTTGCCCAGAATTATATCACAGTACAAGCAGAAAATGATTGACTTCAATAATTGGCTAAGTTTTTGGTGTCATTCTAAGGGGATCCAGTATCTGTCAGCTTGGGATGACATGACTGACAGACCTTGATGCTTTGTCAGAGATGGCCTGCATCTGTCACCCTGGGTTTCCAGGTACTGGCTAAGGCTCTTGACACCCCTATAGTCTCTTTTTTAGGTGGTGTTCCGAAGACCAAATTACCACTGTAACAGCTATAAATAAATGCAATCTGAGGGTCATGCTGCTCAATGCTAGAAGTCTAAATCTCAAGATGCACTCGCTCAAATCACTCCTCAAAATGGAGAACATCGACATTTGTGCTGTAACGAAGATCTGGATTAAAGCAGCAGAAAGCACCCCTGCACTACCAGGCTATAACTCATTCCACACCTTTTGGCCCCAGAACATGGACCAAAGCTCCAAAGGCGGTGGTGTCTCCATATTCATAAAGGATATGCACACCTCCAGACTAGTAGCCCAGCATAATGCATCTGAGATATTTCAGGTACAACTAACATTAGGCAAGACAGCGATTCAGGTCATAGCCTGCTATAGGTCTCAAACCATGTCCCAAGACTCTCACTTCACATTCCTAAGCACCATGGAAACTATTAGGGTGCAACCCATCATTCTCATACTAGATGACTTCAACTACGCCATCATCAACTGGGAAAACCACTCATGCACCAATACACTGGCCCAACACTTCCTGGAATTCATAAATTCCAATGCCCTGGACCAGCTCATTCTTACCCCCACTAGAGGAAGCAACATCCTTGACCTGGTTATTACTAACATGGACAACCATTGCTCTACACCAGTAGTCAATTCCTCCCTGGTTAGATCCGACTAAAAACTAATCACCATGGAAATCCACATCTCACCCACACCCCCTGCAAAGGTAACCACCATGAAAAACTTCTCCAAAGCTGACTTTGGGCTCCTAAAAACAGAGGTGGCTAACTTCTCGGTACCCATGCCAATGGAAAATAGATGCATGACTGCTGAATCATACACCGATGTGCTGTACTAACATGTACATAAATCCATGGGACTAGCCATACCCAACAGAACCAAGACACTTGCCTCCAAAAGCAGGAAGCCAATCTACTGGTCCTCTACCATTAATAAACTCTACAACAGAAGGAAGAAACTGTTGCAGAAAAAAGTGACGTCCCAAGACTGGAAAAAAAACCTTATTAGCCTCAACAAAAAGTTGAGATCCCTCATCAAAACCTCTAAAGCCAGCTATGAAGGCAGAATTGTGGCAGGCACTAAAAACAACTATAAAGCCTTCTACAGTTATATCAAGAATCTCTATGGCAATACCCATATTTGCTCTGAGTTACTGCACAATGGTACCTCCTATACTGAGCCAACAGATATTGCCCACATACTGGCTGATAGATTCAGTGCCATCTTTATCCCTCTCTCTCCCCCAAAGGACCAATCACAATACCAGAAGAATGCCAGGCACCAAACATTACTGCAGCACAGGTTAATGCTGCATTATCCAAGGCCGCTTCCATGGAACCCGAAAATATCCCTGGCTGTGTTCTACATGAATTACAAAGTGAACTGGCACCACATCTGTGTGCCCTGTTCACTCACAGCCTCACCTCAGGTTTTGTCCCTACTGAATGGTGCACTGCTACAGTCATCCCTCTCCATAAAGGGGGAGCAACTACAGACCCAGGGAATTATCATCCCATTAGCCTGGTGAGTCTCATATGTAAGGCTATGGAGTGCATCATCATGGACCTAATTAAAAGGATATAGGGAATATCCAAACACTAGTTCCCACGCAATTTGGTTTTGTGAAAGGTAGATCATGCCTGCTCAACCTGAGTCAGTCACCAGAGCTGTGGATGAGGGTAAGGCAGTTCATACAGTCTCCCTCAATCTGGCCAAGGCCTTTGATACCATTCCTCACTCAGGAATTACTGATAAACTCACCAAACTAGACATCATCCCTATATCATTAGGTGGTTTGCAAACTGGCTCACAGATAGAACCCACAGTGTGAAAGTAGCAGACTCCAACTCAGACTGCTGACCAGTCACGAGTGGCATCCCACAGGGATCGGTCCTTGTTCCTCTCTTGTTTGGCATCTACTTCTCAGAAGTCCGGGCCAACATGGAGGGACTCTGACTGACCAAGTTCACAGATGACTGGAAGCTGGGAGCCATTATTAACTCCCCAAGTGATGCAGACATCCTACAGAAAGGCCTCACCGAGACCAATGACTGAGGTCAAAACCATGGCCTTAAGCTTAATGCCAAAAAATGTGTCATCATCCTCTTTGGGAAAAACTCAGTTCCCACAAATTACCACATTGATGGGAACCCACTTGAACACTGAAGGCGTTATAAGAGATGTGGGGACACAGGTTGACAGCAACCTCTTCTTTGACCACCACATTGCCACTGTGGTCAGAAAGTCCTTCTATGTGGCACATCTCATTACCAAAGGTTTTGCATCCAGGAAGAAAGAGGTCATCATCTCTCTCTACTCTTCCTCATTAGACCAGTCATCAGGTAGAATGCCCCATTTGGCATGTATCTCACTAGACACCTGCAACAGCTGGAGAGGCCACCAAAGTATCTCAGGAAGAGGATCCTTGGCCTTAAACACATGTCCTGCATGGACAGACTCAAAAAACTCCAGCTATTCTCTGTCTCATATCTGCTTGACTTACAAAGCCATGTCTGACCCAGCTCTGTTAGAACTGCTACATCTAAAGGAATCCCAATCCCTCTGCAGTCTGCACCACATGCTCCAGAGACCTCAACCTCATTATCACAATCAACAGAACATGTTGGAGGGACAGGTTCATAACCCAGAGACTGCCCATGCTCTGGAATAGACTTCCCATACATGTCAAACAGAGCACCTCACTGGCCCTCTTCAAGAGAAATCTTGATAAGTGGATGGGAAATAGAAAGTTCACCCTGGGGATCACTCCAGTGGCTCTACTTGATAGAGGCACTGGGAACTAACATCTGGTGGCACAATGTCAGGGCACGTCTATGGTCTAGACTTGTAAAGGCTCCAGGGCCATTAGCCTAGTACACACCTATGAACCTATGTGTCTACTGTAGTAAGGAATGCATTCTACATAGCAACTTGCTTAGCAAAGGCATCACCTCTAGAGCAAAGGAGGTTATAAACCCTCTATACTTGTCACTAATCTGGCCCATAATTGAGTATAACGCCCCTTTTGGCATGTATCGTGAAAAGCACCTGCAGCAACTGGAGAAACCTCAGAGGCTTCTAACTAAGAAGATCAAGGGACTCCGGCATATGCCTTTCACAGACCGACTAAAGACCCTGTCACTATACTCAGTATCATATAGATTTCTTAGGAGAGACTTATGCCTGGCTTATGGGGCAATCTCTGACCCCAACTTAGTGAATTTGCTGCACATCCATAAATCAAACAGGACTAGAGCTACCCATATCAGGGACCTAAACATGGCCTGTGACTTGAATAGGATGTGCTGGAGGGAGAGATTTGTCTCCCAGAAACTGCCTTATCTTTGGAATAGGCTGCCAATTCATGTGAAGCAGTGCATCTCTATGACACTGTTCAAAAGGAACCTGGATGAGTGGATGGGGCACCGTAAATTCTTACAGGGGATAGCACCCACAACCCTCCTAGACATGGGCAGTCATTAATAAATACAATCCTTGGTATTAACTAGAGTACTTATGGCATTACATTGGGATGAAATGGCTAGCCTTGAAATGACCTCCTGGTTGACAGCCTAGTAACCTCCTATGATCTTATGATCCTATGATGACGGTAAAAGGAAAAGACAACCAGTGTCAAAGTAAACTATTTCCATATGGTTGTCTCATGCTATTGTTTTTTGTTATACTTACCATAATTAGCCATTTCTAGTCAGGGTTAGGGCCCATTCCACTAGAACTTTGGCTTCTTTGGTGGCTTTATGGAAAGGGCTGGACTCTAATAGTGCTTTAGAGGCACCAACCTGGTCTTCTACTTTTACAAAACACTACAAACTGGATTGCTTTTTCAGGTGAAGAACAGGCTTTTCTAGGACCATTACCTAGGGTCTACTGGATTGTTAATTTTCTTTTCCTCTTCCATTATTATTTTCAAAGCTATGGTAATCTACCCAAATAGCTTAGGCTACTGCAACAGTGATATAATGTTGAACACAGTACAGTTGCACAAGCAAACTTACCATATAGACATTCCAGTAGCCATCCACTACAGCCCATTCTTTTGGTGTGAGTTTTTTGGGGTTGTCAGTGTATGGATGTATATACCACTGTATATAAAGTTTATCTTTTGGTATGTTTCCTATATTGTTACTTTCAGGGTTATTGCCTCCCATTCCTGGACAGTAAGGCTCTGAATTTGTTGGTGCTCTAACTGTCCTTTTATCAGAGCTCTCATTGAGCCTCAGACATTTAGAGCATATGGAAGGGTCCCTTTAGCTTTGAAATGCTGGCCAGTTACTGGGGGTAGGATCAGAATAGCTTAGGATACTACAACAGAGATCTATCAGAACATCTGCTCTTTTGGTAAGTTAACTTACAGAGCTGTACGTCTATGCAGTAGCATGATGTTATATTTTAATCTGTTGTACAGATAATATTAGTAGCACTGCATAGCCTACTACTATTACTACATTGCATATCTGCTTTCAAGTATCATAACGTATAGCTTCTGCCATGGCATTAACATTACATATATTAGCGGGTCTATATTAGATTTTCGAAAATTTCATAGAGCTAATCACTATAGGTCAACACCTAGTGATCAATCTACAAAATAATCTAAAATAATTTAAAACACAGAAACATAAAGTAAAGGGTGTAGGCAGGTAGGCAAGCCCCCCTGCACCACCCACGTGGGGGGCTATGCCCCACACACCCCGCTACTTAAATATACCAACTCCGAGATTGTGCTACAGTGTAGGAAACAGAAATCTTCTGTTTCTGTACTGTATTGCACTGAAGTGTGATCTCGGAGTTGGTATATTTAAGTAGTAGGGGGTGTGGGGGGGTTGCAGGGGGCTTGCCCCCTGCCTACACCCTTTACTTTATGTTTGTGTGTTTTTATTTTTATTTTTTTAGATTTTCGATTGTTTCGTAGATCGATCACTAGGTGACGACCTATAGTGATTCACTCTACGAAATTTTCAAAAATCTAATATAGACCCTATATTAGCTGCACCTTCTGCCACAGTGGTATAGTATAGTGATGAGTTTTTAAGGTATCAGGCCAGGTAGCTGCCTGACTTGTATTCATTTTTTTACCTTCATTTGCCTTCACTACTGCACATTGTTATCCCACTTTGTGTTAATGTACAAGGCCTATTTCATGTTTTTTTCACAACTGGGGTTACACCACACCTCATAGGTTAATTGGCACACTGCTCCCATGCCTCTTTTCCATTTCTACACATATTGTCACTGGAAGCCTGCTTTGTGTTACT
Source organism: Protopterus annectens (assembly GCF_019279795.1). NCBI lineage: Eukaryota > Metazoa > Chordata > Ceratodontiformes > Protopteridae > Protopterus > Protopterus annectens. The sequence continues at coordinate 439,075,174 of NC_056737.1, read as the reverse complement.
TCCTATTCTATAAATAATACAACTATTTCATCCTTTTTTCTGCCCCTAATCTACTGATTTGTTTTCAAGTTGTTTACCTTGACTGTGTTATTTCTATGCTTCCCACCCCTTAATGTGCACACCCCAAGGGTTATCATTTATAAGTAACCGCACTTTCTCTTCCTGCCCTACAGATATGACACCTGTATGCCAGAAACATGCCTCTCCTTTTATGATCCCCTCACTTTTCTTTACATTCCATCATAGTGCCTTCATTGCTTTTATATAACCCTTAACCCTTTTATTTACTGACATTCTTAGAAGCATTTGTCAATTAACTTTTCCTGTCTTGTATTTATATAATTATACAACTAGCAACCCCACATTGTACCCTCACACAGGCAGTCTCCCAGACACCTTAAGTGACCTCAACATGATATACTTTATACGTAGTAGAACACGCATATGCAAAACCACTAACTATATATCCACTAGAAACACAAAAAAAATCTCTCCTGAGGTCCTCAACACTTTACTGTGTAACTGTGACTGGACCCCCCTAAAAACCCTCCCACTTGACCAGGCTGTAGCATATTTCAACAAAACATTTCTACAACACCTAGACACTGTTGCTCCATTGCGCAAAATCAAGGTTAAAACCTCTACAAACCCCTGGCTCAGTAAAGAAACCAAACAAATCCTCAAGTCCAGAGACACTGCCTGGCATTACTATCAAAAAAAACAAAGAAACACAAAGCCTAACTAAGTACCAAGAACTGGGCAACCATGCAAAAAAATGCATTAGGCTAGACAAAAAATCCTACTACACAACATTACAAACTAAATACCAACACAACCTGCAAAAATTTTGGCAAAATGTAAACCAGCTACTAAAATCCACCCAAAAGGCTACCCCCAAACCAACCACCCCTGACACTAAAGTTCCCATCGAAACACAATTCATCTCCCACTTTGTGAACTCAGTTCTGTCCTTAGTATCACAGGACAGTTCCTTCCTCACTATCCCCCCCAACACAAATAACTCTAATACTAGCTTTACCCTCAAAACAGTTTCCACCACTTCAATCAAAAGCATGCTCTCCAAACTAAAAACCTCATCAACAGCAGCCGACCTACTCCCCAGCTATTTCTTGAAACTTACAGCAGATGCTATTGCTATCCCAGTCTCCACTCTCATAAACAGATCAATTGTTGAAAACTATGTGCCCAAACTCTGGAAAATATCCTATGTTACACCCATACATAAAGGCGGGACCTCCACTGAACTTAATAACTACAGACCCATTGCTTTACTCTCCCCCCTGGCCAAAATCCTAGAAAAATGCATCCATACCCAGATGCTAAACTATCTCCTAGACTGCAACATCCTGTCACCTACTCAGCATGGTTTCAGACGTGCCCATAGTACCACTACAGCTCTCCTCTGCTTCACAGACACAGTAAACCATCTCAAAAATGAAGGCCTGCAAGTGTCAACTCTTTTTTTGGATATGTCCAAAGCATTTGACACAGTCTCACACCAAATCCTGCTAAACAAACTAAACCAATATCATCTATCTAATTCCACTCTTACCTGGTTCCAAAGCTACTTAACTGACAGGTACCAAGCTGTGAAATGGGAAAATTCTCTCTCCTCAGCTGCCCATAACTATAGGAGTCCCACAGGGTTCTATCTTAGGACCACTACTATTCACAGTCTTCACAAATGACCTCCACACCTCCACACAGCATGCATCTATAATTCAGTATGCAGATGACACTACCTTAATCTGTTCTGCACAAAACATTCCCACCCTCCTGCAAACAACTCAACTAGCATTCTCTGACGTTGAAAACTACCTTACCAAAGCCCAAATTATCCTCAATCCAAAGAAAACTCAGCTTATGATTATAACCAGTTCTAACAAAAACACTAACAGTCAATTCACTATCTACTCCACAAATGCTACTCCAATTGCTCCAGTGGCACAGGCTAAGCTATTGGGAATAACCATAGACTCCCACCTAAAATTTGATAGTCATCTGAACTTAACTATTAAAAAAGTACATGCCAAACTGGGGTCACTCTACCATATCAAACCATTTCTTACCAACAACACAAGATCAGCCATTGCTCGCTCCCAACTTCTATCCACCCTACTCTATGCATCTCCCATTCTGACTAATCTCAACAAAACTGAACTAAGCAAAATGGAAGCTTGCTATAACAGAATTGCCTGTTTTGCTGCAAATTGCTCATATAGAACTCATCACTGTACTGCTTTGAGACAGCTCCACTGGCTTGAACTGCCCAACCTCCTAACCTACAATCAGCTCTGCCTCTGTCATTCTATCTATTACCTCCCCAATAAGTGTCCTGCCCTCAAAAACCTAGTACAACATCACTCAGCCATAAGGCCTCTTAGATCATCAAGCAAACTACTACTAGAAGTCACCAACAGCTACAATAGCTTTGGAGATGCACTATATAGTAGTTCGGTGGCTAAAAAATGGAACTCTGTCCCTACTAGCATTCAAAACACATCATCCAAAGCCTCCTTTAAAGACCTCATCAGGCAACGTCTCAAGCAAAGTTGGCAGTGCCATGATTGCTCCCCAGGCTAGTGAAAGCGGATAACATATGCATACTAAATCTAGAGCAATTGATAATAGTTTTTCAATCTTACTCACAAACACTGGCTAATTTACAATGTATGTACTGTACCTGTGTACTATGTATGTATTCTACCTACATTCCAAAGTTCAGCTGTACACCACAAATCTATTACTTACCTTTATTTTTAAAATTAATATCTTTTTTGATTGTTCTCTGCACTGTAACTGTTTGTGCCGCATACCACTGTAAAAACATGTCTCTTGTAATTTGTGTGTATACTGATTATGTCTAAATAACTAAATGTGTCTGTAATTTTTCTTTGTGGAGCTTTTCTCCCCGGGCCTCTGCTGAAAAAGGGCCTTTTCGGCTCAGTCAGACACCCCCGGTTAACAAATGTAAAATAAATAAAATAAATAAATAAAATAAAATTATCCATCTAATCAATCATTTCTTCAAACACTCTGCCATGCCAGCCACATAGCTGATAGATTTCATTTGCATCTTTTGTCCACATTCATACCAGGGTAAACAAGGTACATAGTGGTCATCATTTTTTCATTATAGAGCATTTGCATTCTCTAGCCTGTCAATTAACATTTCTCTTAAGCATTTCAGTTTTCTTCCTAAGTGAAGATGTGCTTGGAACATGGAACTGGGTCTTGGAACACAGTAAGTTCACCTTTACACTTTCCCTTTTATAACGTACGCATTCTGCTGATTTAAAACTGCTTCACTTACATTCAGTGGTGATTTGTAACAGGGGTGACTCAAAAGGCTACCCAAGACCCACAACTTCTGCTGGGTTCACAGCCAACAACTTAATATTCACAATGAAATAACTGTACTTAAAATAATCAGGACTGCTAACTCATTTCAATTAGCTTATGCGCTGAACATAACAACTGCTAAAATGCTAAAAAGTATTTGGTTTTAATAAAGTGTTAAATGACAAGGACATTGACAGCATTTATCTTTGTAAATTCACTTTCCCTCACCTCAATTTCTTTGAATTTTTAAGCACCAACCTGGCTCAAAGAATCAAACCTCAAACTTAACCCCAAGAAAACTAGGTTAATGCTTTTTTACCTCAAAAAGATACCAAAATCAAAAGTAATCTTTTCCCATAAAGTCAGCAAATAATAATATCATTGAAACTATAACTCACAGTAAACGTCTAGGCATTATAGTATATGACAGTCTCAAATATGACCAGCATATACTGCACACTATTAAATCTATACACCAGAAACTAAGGTCCATTTATAGGATCAATGGATTCCTTACAGATACTACAAGAAAAACTCTAGCCACCACCTGCTTAACTCCAACTTTCTTGTACATTGCTTCTATCCTAAAAAACTTTAACAATACTCAAAAAAAGAAACCTGCCTCCTGCTACAATAAAACAGCTAAATTTGCCACTAATCTCCCTCATAGGACCCTCCATTGTCATAGCTTAGAGCAATTAAACTGACTAGAACTACACAACTACCTAACATATTCACAACTAACTACAGCACACAAACTCCTTCATCATCCTGAAAAATGCCCTGCATTAGAAAACTTATTACTGCCCTATTGTCCAGCAAGGGACCTCTGTTCTAATCACAAATTCTTACTACTCACAAATTAGTCAAATAAAGTTGTAGGCGACTTGCTTTACTCCCAGTACATTGCTAGACTCTGGAATAGTATCCCCACACAAATAAAACTCTCAGACAAACATCTTAACCAATCCTGGTCTTGCACATGCTCATCACCAATTTAAGATTTTGTGTTCACCATATGATGCTCTCCCAATACTCTCCTTAAACAGAATACTATTGACCTCTCACTGAAATGACAACACATTTTATACAATAACTGCTGCCTGTACCATCCATTAAGTTGCATGTGGGCTTTCTCTTTAGTAACTCCTACCTCTGTGTATAAATGTAAATAGAAATGTAACTACTCTTTGTTTAACTGGAATTAAGAATAATGCAATGTAAACTAATGGAGCTTTTCTCCCCATGCCTCTGCTGAAAATGGTTATTACCCAGTCATACTTTCCCATTAAACAAAGACAAATAAATAAATAAATTTAGTCATGTTAATTAAACAAATAAATAAACGACTGTGGCTGCTCTTCCTAAAGAAGCTACAGTTTTATGCGCATTGCTTTCCCATGATTCATCGGGATGGCATTGAGCAAAAAGCCCACACATATTAAATTATATAGTAATAGTAATGGAATGCCAGTATATAAGAGCAGAGTCTACAGTAGTTAGTGGTAAGTATTTTTTTTCAAATTCTCAGAGGCAACCAGATATGGCCTAGATTGCTTGGAGACTCGGAGATGAGAATATTTTGCCATGGTTAGCCAAGAAATGTGAGTATGTGTGAAATGGGGCCCCAAAAACTGGCCCATTCTAATTTTATTGTATAATTTTTCATAAACTACAGTCAGATATATGGGATCTGTACAAAGACAATCACACAGCTGTAATTGCTAGCCTAGGTGCGGGGCAGTCTGCGAATGAAGCATGACATACTGCTGCCATTTACTAAATTATTCTGTGATGGCTTTGAAAAACTATTGTGACACGTATGAAGCAAATTGGAAAGGAATATTTTGCTGGAGGGCTACCAACTGGGTGAAGCAAACGAAGTAAATTATTTGGCCATTATTTCCTATTACAGTCAGGTGTCACATGTGTACACAGTCAACAAAGAGGCTACAACTATTGAGTAGGGGTGCGGCCTGGTTGTAGATAAAAATAACTTACCTTGTTCTCAGTTTAAACAGTCTGGCTTTAGAGTACTAATGTGTATTTGTGTGAAGTGAGTTCACTGCGAATTATTTACATCCATCCCAACTCTAGTCCCTGTTTCTGTCTTTTATCACCCATACTCACTTCAGGTCTCTTTTCCCTTAATTTCCCTCTAGCACTCTTTTTATCTCTCTTACCGAATATCCCATTTCATACCTCCTTCCTGCAAATCCCCTGAGGGCTGGGACCCCCCCTCCCTTTGTTTCTCTTTCCCTCTGTTCCTTCTTTTATCCTTTTAACCTCACCATAACCCTTTTCTCCACCTTTCTCTTACCACACCTCTCTCCCCATTTTTACTTTACTTTCTTTTTTCCTCACTCTACCCTTTCACTTCTTCATCTTTTACCTTCCTTTTTTTTTTACTTCTACCTTCATTAACCAGCTTAAACCCCTCGTCATATTATTTATTTTCTGCTCTTTTCTACTCTGTTTTTTCTTCTTCTTCTATCACCTCACCTCTGAACTCCTTACAATTAACTAGCTAACATACTCTACTTACTATTCTACTGAAACATTTTAACTCAACTTTATCTCTTATGTACAATCTCTGCCACTCTGCACTATATTATACCTTGAAATCTTACCTACAAAAGATTACAGCTTAAAATTGAATAAAGATTCCAGATAATTTGTGTATATAATTTTTACTTTAAATTACTAACTTATGTATATAATCTAAGAAACAAATTCAGTGCTGTCTTTGATT
>NC_056737.1:439061559-439066559 GCF_019279795.1 Protopterus annectens | reverse complement strand
TATGGTAGCCAACATTCAGTTGAACATTCGGAATAGTGAAAGTGTTTATGTCGACATTTTCAATCAGTCACCTGATCAGAAATGCCAGCATTAGTTGTGGGAGATTTTGTTACAGCAGAGAGTGGGGATTTACCTTTTCACTACTTTTCTGCAATTTGAGAGATGGAATATAACATAGCATGAGGTATGGGCAGTGCATGGGAACTTGCAGCCCTGAAAAAACATTAGCTTAGGTTTTTGCTTTGTTTTTTTTATCTTATGTGGTTCACAGATTTTTCTTCAGCCTTGTTAGATTCAAAGTATGTTTTTGAGTATAGGGAATATGTCTATATATATATATATATATATATATATATATATATATATATATATATATATATATATATATATATACATGGATCTAGGACGTTTGCTCGAGTGAGCAAATGACTGAAACTCAAACGGCCGGGCATACTTACGTGAAAGTGCTTTTAGTTTAAGTGTATTCGGTTATTATGGATTCAGACATTTGCTCACTCGAGCAAACTTCTTAGATCCATATATATATATATATATATATATATATATAGAGAGAGAGAGAGAGAGAGAGAGAGAGAGATGTATGTATGCATGTACGTATAGGGTTATGTTTGGGTCTTGGATCGTAACCTTGTTATTATGTGTTTGAGACATGAGTGCTAAGAAGTTCTCCTGGAAAGCAAAGCACGAGCGGTAAATCTTGGCATCCATATCTCAAACACATATTAACTGGTTATGATTGGTCAAACTCATAACTCTTTTTAGTGCATGGAAATTTATCTGTTCCATGTACTACCATACAGAAAAAAAAAACTGCAAAATGTTTTACTGGTTTTGTAAGCCAATAAAGCACTTAGTGATCACTGTTGCACAGGCAGCATGTAAATATAATTGGAGTAAAAAAGTCAGTGATGGTTTTTACATACTGATCCAATTAAGTTACTTACAGACTGGCATCTGTAAATATCTGCAAACAGAATATGAGGCAAGATATTCAGGGACAGTAGAGAGTGGAAGAACTTCCATTTTATGAAATTCAACTGTAACAGCACACAAGAGGTGTGTAACAATTGTTACACACCTCTGAAAGCAGCACTGTCTTGGTTGAGTTTCATTCTACAGAAAAGATTTAAAGATTTATCTTATTTCTGATTTTGGAGCATAATTACAGTGCTCCATGCAATACACAAACACACACACACACACACACACATACACACACACACACACACACACACACACACACACACACACACACACACACACACACACACACACACACACACACATGCACACACATGCACATAGAGTAATAAATTAAGGAAAGGGGCATTTTCTGGAGACAGAAATTGGCAAGGATCAAATGACAAAGTTAAAAAAGAAAAAAAACACAGTGGTAGTTGCTTGGAAGAGACTCTCTTTAAAAATGAGAAGGACTACAGTAACCACAAAACTCAAGATGTAGGGCAAAACATTATGGGACATTAGGATGAATGACCCTTTCATTGTAAGACAGCTATGTCAGTCAATGACCATTTAATAGGTTCACAGATTGAAAGGAGGTTACTAGGCTAATGGCCCTATGGCCTTTACAAATCTTGCCATGTTATACCCATGTTCACTAATTGACCTTAGTTAGATGATCGCTATTTGCAGAGCGAGTCTATGATCAGCACCAACTGACCCTGGCCATGAGGGACAAAGGTGCCACCCCTGGGGTGAATTTACAAATTCCCATGCAATTGTCTAAGTTGCACTTTAATAGGGTCATTGAAGAGCTCTGCTTCATGTGAATTGGGAGTTTATTCCAGAGGAGTGACAATCTCTGAGAGATACATCTATCTGTCTCTCCAGCATGTTCTGTTAATGTAGCAGGCTAGGTTGAGATCCCTGGAGTTAGTGACTCGTGTCCCATTTGATTTGTGCATGTGCAGCATTTTCATTAGGATAGGGTCAAAGAGTGCTATGTAGGCCAGACACAAGTGGCCTCTCAGCAGTCTATAGGATACAGAGTACCTTGACAGGCTTTCAGTCTTTCCATGTAGGTCATGTTTTGGAGGCCCTGAATTTTCTGAGTGAGAAACCTCTGTGGTCTCTCCAGCTGCTGCAGGTGTCTAGGGAGGTACATGCAAAAGGGAGCATTGTACTCTATTAGTGGTCTGATCAGGGTTGAGTACAGAGGAGTTATAATGTCCTTAGTCGTGGATGAGATGCCTTTACCTATGAGATGCACAACATAGAAGGCTTTCCTTACTACAGTGGACACATGGTGATTAAAGTTTAGATTGCTATCAATCTGTGTTCCCAAATCTCACATCACTGGGTTTGAGCTTAGAGGGGTGCTGTCAATATTGTAATTTGCAGGGATTTCCTGTTTGCCAAAAGGGATAGTAATGCACCTTTTTGCATTAAATTTAGTCCATGGCTTTAGCACCAGTAGTTTTTCTGTGTTAGACCCTTTTGTAATATGTTAATATCATTTGGGGACTCAATGACTGTGCCCAGTTTGCAATCATTAACAAACTTGGTAAGCCACAGGCCATCTACTTTTACCTGGACTTCCAAGAAATCGATTCCAAACAGTAGAGGGTCCAGCACACATCATTGCAGTATGACACTGGTAACTGGTTTACTAGTAGAGGTGGAATTCCCAGCTTTGACAGTATGCATTCTGTCAGTGAGCCAGTTGGCTACCCATCTAATGATGTGTGGGTTAATCCCCAGCTGGGAGAGTTTCTCAGTGATACCTGAGTAGGGGGTTGTATCAAAAGTCTTGGCTAAGTCAAGCTAGGCAGTATGTACTGGTTTGCCTTCATTCATGGCTTTGGTGACATTCTTGAAGAAGTCCACCAGATTCAATAAGCATGATCTACCCTTAACAAAGCCAAACTGGGCCAGATCAAGAGTTTGAAGGTCACTTATGCCTTTGTTAATAAGGTCCATGATGATTCTTTCCATGGCCTTGCAGATAAAGCTGGTTAGGCTTATGAGTCTATAGCTTCTAGGGTCAGTTGATGGACCCCCTTTGTGCAAGGGGATTACTGTTGCTGTTTTCCGCTCTGCTGGAACAACTCAGGGCTCAGGCTGAGGTTAAAGAGAGTGCCAAGTGGTTCTCCTAGGGCTTGTTTTAGATTCTTTACTAAGTAGCCTGGAATGTTATCTGGTCCCATAGAGGTCATGTTTTTGTCCTTGGAGAGAGCTGATATGACCTGTTGTTTGGAGATACTAGATTGAGGACTGGTGTCCAGTATGCTTTGGGATATGGCTGGTGGAGACAGTTCTGTCAGATAGCAGGTTGGGAATTTTCTCAGGTTCAGTATGAGAGATATCATTCACTATAAGTTCGGCACATAGTTGGGCGTTCCCTTTTAGATTTTGGATATAGCAAAATAATGCCTTATGATTATCCATAGCTAGGGATGCTAATTTAGCTTCATAACTATCTTTAGAGGACTTTACAAGATATCTGATTTGCTTTTTCAAGCTGTGGAGGCTATTCTTCTTCTGCTGAGTAAGCTCCCTCTTCTTCTTAGACATCAGTTTCTTCCTTTTCTTATATAACCTATTTATCCTTGAGGTCCACCAGGATGGTCTGTTTTTGCAGGAGGACCTGGTTTTGATCGGATCAGGTAGAGCCTTGTCTATACAGCTGTTTAGGTGGTTACACAAGGCATTTGTGTACTCGGCTACATAGGAATCACTGCTGGCTGTGTCAGCAGAGGGTTTGAAACTTTTTATACCCTCACCTAATAGACTGCAGTTTGCTTTGGAGAAATTTTTCATTTTTTTGTTCCTGTGGGGGTGTCAGGTCTGATTGTTACTTTGAACAAGACAGATTTATGGTCTGACCTTACCAGGGAGGGAAAAACACAGGGGGTAGTGTAGTCCAGTGACCCCCCATTGGTGAGTGTTAAGTCTTTAAATCTAAGACATTTGATGCCCTTGTGTTAGTGCAAACTAGCTGTTCCGGGGCAATTTATATACACACATATATATATATATATATATATATATATATATATATATACTCAAAGTCACTGTTGTTGACTGGCATGTGGTCAAAAGGCAGTTCTCCAATGGGTAGAATGTCAACTGAAAATACATTGACTATACTACAGTGAATGGGTAGTGTAGTTTGAGTATCTGAGTTCGGCATTGCGCATTGAGATCACTGTTCAGTGAGGAACAGGGAATAAGCCCATTTCCTCACTGTAGTGCAATCTCAGAGTTGGTATATATAATTTGCAGGGGGTGTGGGGGGGGCAGGTGGGCTTGACCCCCTGCAAAATAGTAAAATACACATACAGTTGACTATGGAATGTCACTGTACGTTAAGGTACATAGCTTGGGTGACTTACGTTACCTCCTGCTATGTCGACTACATCAAACTACAGGTGTCGATGTATTCAGTTTCAACTTGGCCGCAATTTCCCTGTTCTGGATACAGGATTTTGGTCAACCATGTGACCGGTCGACCTATGCAATTTCATGGTTTCAAAAGTAAACCTATAAATGTGTATGGATATATATGTGTGTGTATATATATATATATATATATATATATATATATATATATATATATCTACACATATATATATGTGTGTGTGTGTGTGTGTATATATATATATATATATATATATATATATATATATATATTTATAGATATAAAACTTCTTGTTTTGTTTTCATTTTGTGGTGGTCAGTTTTGCTACTCACAAACCACAGTTCTGGGTTACACTTGAGTATGTTCTAAGTGAGTTTCTGATTATTACTGTATTGAAGCAATTGCTGTGACATTTCTGATATTTACATGGTCTAACATAAAAAAAAAAAAAATCAAGAAATTACTTTGTTTGGGTAAACTGCTTATTATTTCTCAGTAATATCACCGACAAAATAAGAAAGCAGATGTGCAGAGAAAGGTCATCAGTCACACTTCTATACATCCCGTTACAAGCGTCAGGTGTAATGCAAGTGGTAGA
>NC_056737.1:439016559-439059059 GCF_019279795.1 Protopterus annectens | reverse complement strand
AGTCAACCAAAGGGGTATTCAACAATATACAGTCATTCTGTAAATATATATCTATATATATATATATATATATATATATATATATATATATATATATATATATATATATCCATACCGAGAGAGCAAGATAATACATAGAAATATAGAGATAGAAATATATATATATATATATATATATATATATATATATATATATATATATATATATATATATATATATATGGGTTCACTACATAAGACCGAAAATCCAGAATACCGACGCCCATAATCCCGAGACCAAATACCCGAAACACGAGAAGACTGAAACACCAGAAGCGCGAAAATCAAAATCCCGAACACTACACTAAACATATACCAAACACATACACATACATACACCTTCGCCCAAACACAAACACACAAACCTACACTACATACAAGTTGGGGGGCTGTGCCCCCACACCCACCTACTTAAATATTCTAACTCCAAGGTCGCACTACACAGGCAAACACACAAAAACACCATCACACACCTACATTCCCCTTGCACACACACATCACAGTCACAACACACACTTACACACACACTAAAGCCCCTAACCAGCACACTTAAACATAGATACTTACCTAACCTTCCACCTATCCATTCGCAAACCGCAACACCAGAAGCACTACTTCAACATCTCTGAACTTTGGGATTTTGAAATTCGCACTTCTGGTCTTTCGGTATTTAGGTTTTTCAGCTATATGGTCTCGAGATTTTGAAATGCGATATTTCAAAATTTCAAGATTATGTAGTGAACCTAAATATATATATATATATATATATATATATATATATATATATATATATAAAGACAGAGAGATAGGTAGATATAGATAATGATAGTGGTTTCTGTATGTGCATGCTTTTATATGGCCTTTGGCAAACACTGTGTGAGACTTTTGTTGTCTTCTTGTACTTTACATTTGCAATATTTCCACAAATGTATGCATTACTGTGGGTGGGTCTTACTAATACTTTCACAGAGGGAAGGCAGTATTTCCAGTGACAATGCCTTTCCATTCCCTTCCAGTAAGTCATTATCCATCGTTATTGTTTTGTCATAGTGTATGCACACATATACGCCATGTAGTAGGACTGATAGAAACACCTACCAACTTTCATTTTGCTACCACTTCCCCTAAATTGTCTATCCTATTCCCTAAGTTTGTTTGTTTGTTTGTTTGTTTGTTTACTGACAAGTTTCAGGCCATTCATTCAATATTTTTAGACTCTTTCCATCCTTTATATTCTATCCTAATAAAAGATGTCAAAAATAGAGCAGGATGTGAAACAACAATATACTGGTTGATCCAAAGTTCTCAACTCAAAATCTGAAAATACATTGCAAAACAAATAGCATTTCTTGGAGGGATGGGTTCATTATAAAAAGGATTTTCTACCTGTTGAATAAACTTTCCTTGCATGTTAAACAGTATAACACTTTAACCGCTTTCAAATTAAGACTTGATGACTGCATGAATTCACATAAATGTACTCCAGGATTATCAAAAAGGAGATTAATTTGCTGGCCATAATTCCTTAGGGATATGGGTGGGCTTTATATGGCTATTCAGACAACCTGCCTAATATTAACCTGTGAGCCTAAATAAGCAGCACGCATTCTTGCAGATGTGCATTAAAAAAAGAAAATGTGGAACCAACAGTGATCGTTGCAGGGTCCAAGATGGATATATTAGTTGAAGCATCCAAAGGCCAGTCTGATCAGTACTGTACAAGAAAAGAACTGAACATGGTCACAGATGAGTGACCAGCAGTCCACCATACCACATATTTCCAGATGTACCACGGAGAACTCAGCTGGTGTGGATGAGACATGTTGTGAGGAAGGACGTGGCAACAAATTAGGTATTTCAAAGTGCTAAGATGAACAGAAAGCTGAGTGTGATTGGGGATATGACTGGGAAATGAGCAAGCTATAGAGGCGGAAGAGCATGTGTGATGAAGTACAGCAGGAAGGAAACCACTTAAACAAAACAAAAAGAGTGGCTGGTGCCACAGAGCAGGGAAACAGTTTTAGGCATATGACCTACAAAAACAGGGTGCCTGAACAATGAAGATTTATTTTTATCAAACAGATTGAAACAGCAGCCAGCGTCATGAATTAGAGACATACTCTGACTATGGCTCAGAAAACCTGGGTTCAGCTAGCCAAACATGCACTACAAGAACCAGTAGGTGGGGGTAGGAAAGAATGGCTAACCTTAACTTACCCGTCCAGGGTGAGGAGAGGCCAAGGGTTGGTTAGACTACAGGTGCACATTCCATGAAAGAAAGGAAGGATGGGTGTGAGAAGGGGGCAAACCTGCCAAAAACAACATCACTGCCCACCTCTACATGTTGAGAGTGTCGATGCATGCACCCTCATAGGGGCCAAGCATAAAAGCAAGGTGGCCAGGAGAGGAGATACAGCATAAGTAAAAAAAAAAAATCTCAGCCAACCTTGCATGATGGCCTGCCAGCACCCAGTTGTTGACTCACCCCACCTGCATATAAATTAGATTAGCAAAAGATATGCTCCCCTAGAAAGAGGAGACACCCTTCCAACAAAGGAGTCACATGGGAGGCTAATGCCAAGAAGGATGAGAGTGAAAGAATGGCTCACTAGAGTACAAGGAGAGGCTTTACGTTCAAAGGCTGGTAAGTTTTTAGGATGCTGATGCCAAGATGGATAGGAGAGGAAAGAATGGGTCACAAGAGTACAAAGGGAGGCCTTATGTTCAAAGACTGGTAAGTTCCAAAAGCAGAATAGAAAAATAGTCTGAAATAGCATTTCGGCGTGGAATCCAAAGAGAGGGCGTGTAAGTTTGCACCAAATGCGTCCATGTGTGAGTGAACATTCAGGTGGGAGGAAACCAAATTACTGAAGAAAACTGAAATGCAAACAAATTGAGGACATGCAGTCTTCACACAAAAGGCACTCCAACCGAGAATCAGACTGGAGAACATCTTATTGTGAGGCAACAGTGTTACTCACTGTACCCTGTCCACTTAAAATGAAATTTAAAGTTTTCCTTTTAAGGAGATGTAATGTGTGTGTTTTTGTGCATGTTTTGTCTGCAGTGTAATCTAAATAATTGCTGGAAGTGCTTAATATCTTCGGTGTCTGTATTTTCTTTGCAGTCTTTCAGTGACCCTTAGATAAATAGCATTTTTAAAACATAAACTGGAGCCTGATTCTGTGTACAGTGAAACAGAGATTATGCAATAGCTTAGGAATTCATGAATCCTCAATGAATAGAATATGTTCATTCGTTTGTTGTCAATCAAGTCCTCTAGGGACAAGTGCCCCTTTTCAGAAGTGACCCAGGAGAACTGTCTCATTCATCGACTTCATTTGCAAGTAGAGACTGAAACTCTGGATAATAAGATGAAATTTACTAGAAGCTTATAGTCATAATCCTGTATGATGAACTATCAGCCATGTCACATGTTGATGATAAATCCAGTAGTAATATTGCAAATCAATGTACTTAGACAAAGTATCATTCTGGAGGGATTTACCCGCTTATATGGTTAGATCCTTCAGTTATGCCTTACTATAATGTCACGCATGAGGTGGATAAATCCCCTGTTAACACTTAGCTTGCCACATCTGATTGCTTAAATGCCTCACATGCTTCCAGCTTGGCTTCTCACCTACACATTAAGATGATGCGTAAGGGGACGAGAAAAGTTGACTCAGACACATGGATAGGATTTTTCATCTTAGGGGAAGAGCAACATGAGTACTCACTTAAGCCCTTTGGGGCAACATACATTGAGAATGAAAACATGCATATGTTAATTGAGCAAAAACAGCTTTCTTATTGTGCTAAAAGTTTTTTTCTATGTGAGAATTAAGCATGAAAAATGTCACCCTGTGCAGATAGACTGTGTCTGCCATTCATTTTGTGTTGAGTTCATACTTCCCCATGGTGAATCATACACAGTGAAAAAAAAAGCATACCATACCACATCATATATTACTTCCCGAATAAATTTAAAAATGTCCTAAATTAGCTGATGTTTCCTCCCAAAGGCAACAGAAAATGGGACAGCTCACATCAAAGGAGTTTGGTGAGTTGTAAAGGCTCGACATGATGAGAAATAGCGGCTAGTGGCTCAAGAACCAGGAAAAGTAAACTTGGAATGTTTAAGGAAAAGCAAGTAAAAAAATCAAAGAGAAGCAATAAACAGATGTGGTTCCTCAGCTAAGATTTTCTGTGCTGCTTTTTTGCTCTGCAGTAGAGTTCAGCTTACATTCTGCTTTTTTTTTTCAAAACAATTTTTATTGATTTTAATTGTAACATAATACAATCACATAAAATCATGAGAGATAAAAAAATGAATCTAAAATTTTAACATATATATGTCACACATGCATATCTATATATATATATATATATATATATATATATATACAGAAATCAACAAATTTATAAAAACTGAAGTATATACAAAGACATCCAGTGAAATCATTAGAAATAAACTATTATTTTCTGTTTATATCATACATCACAGATAAGAAAAGAATGAATAAATGCACTTATTATAAAAGTTAATACTTTTTCAACAAGTTTTGCAGAATGACCCACAGATGATGATCATATGTTTTTCTAGTTGTTCTAGAAATTATGTTTTTTATTTGTAAATTACATACATCATTTAATAGATTTTTGAACTCAGAAAATGTAGGAGGAGATCCAGATATCCAATTCTTTGTTATGGATTTCCTAGCCACCAGTAGTATTGCCCAAAGTAAGGAGTACTTTATTTTTCTAACACATAGTGGAACAGGTGTATTAAATATAACCAATGATTTACTTAAAATAAAGTTGTCAGTGAAAAGTGCCTGTAGTAAATAATTTACATTTCCCCAAAAGATGTTTAAAGTTGGACAATCGTAAAACATATGAGCCCAATTTATGTCTATATTTGATTTACATTTATTACATATATTTTGTTTTTAAAAAAAATACATGTAATAAATGTAAATCAAATATAGACATAAATTGGGCTCATATGGGTTGACAGATGAGATCAGACAGGAGTTCCCATGGACTATGATGTTTGCAGATGACATTGTGATCTGTAGTGAGAGTAGGGAATAGGTGAAGGAGACCCTGGAGAAGTGGAGATATGCTCTAGAGAGAAGAGGAATGAAGGTCAGCAGGACTGACAGAATATATGTGTGTAAATGAGAGGGAGGATACAGGAATAGTGAGGATGTAGGGAGTAGAGGTGGCGAAGGTGGATGAGTTTAAATACTTGGGATCAATAGTTCAGAGTAATGGTGAGTGTGGAAGACAGGGGAAGAAAAGAGTACAGGCAGGATGGAGTAGATGGAGAAGAGTGTCAGGAGTGATTTGTGACAGACGACTACCAGTAAGAGTGAAAGGGAAGGTCTACAAGAGGGTAGTGAGACCAGCTATGTTACATGGGTTGGAGACAGTGGCATTGACAAAAAGGCAGGAGTCAGAGCTTGACATGGCAGAGTTGAAGATGTTAAGATTTGCACTGGGTGTGACGAGGATGGACAGGATTAGGAATAAGTATATTAGAGGGTCAGCCCAGGTTGGAAGGTTTGGAGGCAAAGCCAGAGAGGCAAGATTATGTTGGTTTGGACATGTGCTGAGGAGGGATGCTGAGTATATTGGGAAAAAGACGTGAAGGATGAAGCTGCCAGGCAAGAGGAAAAGAGGAAGGCCTAAGATAAGGTTTATGCATGTGGTGAGAGAGGACATGCAGGTGGTTGGTGTGACAGAGCAAGATGCAGAGGACAGGAAGAAATGGAAACAGTTGATCTGCTGTGGCAACCCCTAACGGGAGCAGTCAAAAGAAGAAGAAGACATATATTTTGTTTTTTGTTAATTTTGTCCATTAACTGAGGAGTGTAAAATGACCTGCACATGAATCTCCATGTATATAGTTTCCATCTCAAAGAAAAAGTTGTTTTTCCTGCTGATTTTAATATATTTGCCTTGTCTTGATCAGCCGGAGAATTATTATTAATTAAACTACAATAGTTCCAGTAATTTTGTGGGCAACAAAATTTTTCTTCTCTTAAGAGTCTATACATAAAAGAAAGTTTGCCTGAGTAAGTATGATTGTGTAATAGGGTTGATTGAAGAAATTGTAATAAAATCCTAGGATCATGTTTGGTGAATGAAAGGATTATTTGTAGTTTATTATCTAGAGATAATATGAGTGTTTGAATATCTAGCCACATGGTTTTGTCCAGTTGATATTCCTGTATTATGTGCTCAACAGATTTAGCCTTATGTTCAGAAGTCAATTGCAACCAGAAATTGAGTTCATTATGTTTAAAAATGGAGATTTTGTTTGAATCTGAGGTTAAAAGAATTTCTTGTGTGAATGCTATGGGGAATAATAAAAAAAATTCTTTATATTTAGGATGTTTATATATAAAATTTCTAAAGTTAATTATGATCTAATGAATGTAACTAGCAGTATGACAAGGAGTTATATAAGTGGCAAAATAATCTTTTAAAATCCATAGTGTAGGATTGCTTATTATTTCTAACTTGTCAGTTGAGGGCCTCATTATTAACTGCATAGCTGATAATTCCCAAAGTAACTTCCATTTGGCTGAATATGTAGTGCCTAAAAGTTGTGTAATTGTTCTGATTATGGAGGAAGTCAAGTAAAGATTTAAATCTGTTAATGCTATCCCACCATTTTTCCAGCTATTAAGATGTTGATTAAATGCTATTCTTGTTTTTTTTGAGACCAGAAAAATTTTAGTAATAAAGTATTTAACTTATTAATAAACTTTTTTGAAGGAAGAATTTGAATAGATTGTATAATATACAAAAGATTTGGTAGAATTATCATTTTTATAAGGGTTAATCTTTCCTCTGTGGTGAATAATATATTCCATTTAGAAAGTAAATTTTGGATATTTTCAAAACACTTGTTATAGTTTAGTTGTACTATTGATTTAACATATTTAGCAATAATAATTCCAAGATATGTAATTTGGTCTATATTTGGAGTTTGTTGAACATAATAATTAGATTTGTTGCTTCTTCTTGAGTATATGGGTAGAATTGTAGTTTTACTATCACTGAAAGATAACCCTGAAATCTTTTGAAAAGTTTTGATTGAATCAAATAAGGATAATATACAGGAGGCATTTCCTTTTGTGGTGATAAGTACATCATCAGCAAATAATTGGATTTTAGCTGTTATATCTTTATCTACTTCCAAACCTTCTATATTGCTGTTATTTCTTATATTATTTGCCCATGGTTCCATTATCAGTGTGAACAATAATGGGGAAAGGGGGCAACCTTGTCTGGTACCTTTTATGACAGGAATTTTATTAGAGATGTATGAGCCAATTTTAATATAAGCAAAAGTTCCTTCATATAAATGTTTTAAGAGATTAATAAAGTTGTATGAGAAGTTTAAACACTAGAAGTATGAACAAGTAATCCCAATTAATTGAATCAAAAGCTGCATTTATGTGAAGACTAATTAATGTCAAGTTCTTTTTTTTTTTTTTTTTTGCTTTGAGAAAAATCAATAAGGGCTAGTGTTCACTTTATATTATCAATGGTGCTTCTATTGGTCACAAAGCCTGTTTGATCATCATCTATTAATTGAGGTAGAAACATCTTTAGTCTTTCAGTGAATATATTCATAAACATCTTATAATCGACATTTAATAAAGATATGGGTCTGTATGAGGAACAATTTTTAGGGTTTTTGTTAGATTTTAGAATGGGTGATATGAAGGTATATTTCCATGAAGGAGGTAGTATGGTATCATTTTGGGCTGCATTATATACATTATGTAAAAGGAAGATAGCTATTTTGGGCATAATCTTATAAATTTCGGAAATGATGCCATCATTTCCTGGCGCTTTGTTAGGTTTAAGCTTATTCATTTGATTTTGTACCTCTGTTAAAGTGATTTGTTTATTGATAAAGTTTATTTATTGTTTATTTAGTTTATTATATAAGTTTTTATTAATAAAATCCTTAATTTTATCCTTTAATTCTATTTGTTGTATGTTTTGATTGATTTCATGAAAATTAATTCTAAATTCTTCTGTTATATCTTGTATACTGTGTACTTCCTTTTTCTTCCTTTTAGAGTATATATCTTTAATGTAATTATGTTTGTTTAGTCTTCTGGTTTTGTTTTTGAGGTTGGTTAAGTGTTTAGAATTTAAAGAGTAGGCAAGAAATTTATATTTTTCGAGCATGATCATCGTTTTATGATGAAGAATAGTCCTATATTCTTCATTTAGTTTATTTATCTCATCTCTTATATTTTTGGAAGTAAGATAATCTTTATTGTTGAGATGCAGTGTATCTAGTTTATCCTGTATTGTTCTGATATCTTTTTCCCAAACTTTCTTTTTATTGTAATACCATTTATTAATCTACCCATATAAATAAGCTTTAAGGGCATCCCAGACATATATGTTGTGTGTATTGGAAGTTGAATTTACAGCTATAAAGTTTAATATTTCTTCTTTTAGGAATGATTGGAATTCTTTGAGTTGTATAAGGCATGCCGGAATTATTTTTATTTGAACATTGGGAACATTGTTAATATTGAGCTCAAATATAATAGAGTTATGATCTGAAATTGGGCAGGATATAATTTTACTATTAGCTAGATCATTTATTATCTGTGTAGAGAATAATATTCTATCTATTCTGGAGAACTTTTTGTGACTGTTAGAATAAAATGTATATTGTAATTAGTTATGTTCTACAAAGTCATGAATGACTTTAAGCTGGTATGTGTCCATGAATTTTGTTAACTGCTTAGCTTGTGGTGTAATTTTTCTTTTCCCTAGTGTAGTTGTATCTTTTAGATCTAAAATGCAATTAAATTCACCTGCCATTATAAGGTTTCCTTCAGAATGGGATATTATTTGATTTAAAAGTTGTCTGACAGTATTGGTACCAATACCTGGGAACCAATAATTGTTTATTAGAGTATATAATTTTTTGTTTATTTCAATTATGGCCAAACATAACAGTCCTCTGTTGTCTTGACATGTTTTAATTATTTTAGGTATAGGGGAAGATTTATTCCATAGGATGGCCACACCTCTTTTCTTTTTTATATGTTCTGAACTTGTAATAATTATGTATTTGTTTGTATCTAGAAACTTAATATTATCTTTCATTAAGTTAGTTTCCTGTAAAAAAGATTATGTTTGGTTTGTGTAATGCTAGGCATTTGAACATACTACTTCTTTTATAGGGGTTATTCAAGCCATTTGTGTTAATTGAGAAGCCTCTTAATGTAGTTATATTATATAATTATGTGTATAGGGATTGATTAGTAGCATATCAGTATAAATTATGCAGTTAGTGGATCTCACATCAAAAAATAAATTTGTTTAACCTGTGAATAATAAACCTTAAATCAATGTGGGAAGTATGTATTTCATAGATTTTATATCTAATATTTCTCTGCATATAAGGTACACTGGATATCAAAAAGAACTTTTTTGTAAAGATGTTAACATGTTTCATATTAAAAAAAAACACAATACAGCTCCCCACCTAGAGTTATAAACTCCTCGTCTCAATGACATCAGCCACTGAGAACAAATCCTTAAGCAGTAGCAGCAAAACACAGCCTCCACTAATAGTATATATTATGTAATTAAAATGTGAACTAGAGCTAGAAAGTATTAGTAATTAAACATATAAGGTTATATTTTGAGTATCTCATCAAGTACGAAAAGATAGCTAAGAAAAAAAAGCATACTATATATAGATTTTATATGTCCAAGGATAGAATAAACTAATAGAACTACCTTAATTAACTTGTAACATTTAAAGTAATAAATAAGACTGAGTAAATTGATCTATAACCTTATATCTAGTGTTAAATAGTAGCTATTATTTATCTATATAACAATTTATATTAGTTGCTGAACATCAGGTAAGATTATATATGACCAAAATTATATTATCATAACAACTGTCATGTTCATATAAATAATGCAATCGACTTTAGTGTATTCATATATTATAATACAATCCTTCCCTTAGAAGTATAAGTGTAGACATGAACAAATAACAAAAAAAAGGTATAATAGGTACTGATAAACGAGTGTAATTATAAAAATGCAGTTGATAACAATCTTATCAAGAAATGATTTGCCTGATGAAATATCAGTGAGAGTTAACCATGGTTCTAGATTAAAAAAGTTTAAGATGTTATTGAAACCAATTGATATTAACTATATGGTCACATTTCACTATCCACTCATGAATAAGCTTGCTGATGAGTTAATGTTAAGCCCTTACAACACAAGAGAACAGTATTATTATTGCATTTTAACTCAAGAAAATACAGTAACTGTACTATATTAGGCAGAGATTATTCTTACAATATGAATCTATAAAGAGTGAAAAAACAGGAATTCAAGGCTGCTATTTAACAAATCAGCAGATGTCCAGTATGATTAATCTCACTACAAGATGTATTAAATGCATAACTTAAAACTGACATAGATTAAATTATACCATAAAAACATGAAATGACAAAGTAACACAAATAATATATGTAAAGTTACATTGCTGTGAGTGTTGTTGGTGAATATAGATGTACTTACAGTTATATCTTCACCTTATGTACTTTCTTTTTTTCCTTCTTATTCTTCTTTTTCCCTACAAGCTTTCTTGCCTCAGGAGATCGTGATTTATGTATTCTATAATGTGGTATTCAAGAAACTGTCATGTAGCCTCCAAACCAAGTAAAAAATTAAAACATATTAAGTATAGCATTAATTTAAGCTATTAAAGTTACTTCTCGACAATTTCCAAGCTCAGTACTTCCTGGAGATGCATGTCTCTTAGCGCTGACGTCATCAGTAGGCATCGCGTTGCTGAAAATATGAAGCAAAGAATTTAATGGTGTTTTCAGGTTGAATGGATGATTATGAAGCAGTGGAAGCTTGTGGATAGCCTGCACGAGGTGAGTAACATGCAGAAATTGTCTCTAGTTATTAAATCGGTGGGAAATCCGCGGGGACAAAGGCAAACAGTTATTTTTAAATGTATAGTAAAGCATTCAGAGACAGCCAGGTTTCAAGGCCCTATTACAACTATTAGAGCAAAAAAGGAAGTAACATGGGTCTTTTCCAATACTGTATTCAGAGGCAACAAATGAAGCAGGGAATCACAGCACCACAGCAGGTCAAGAACATCACAAGCACATTTCAATACATTTCACCAAATAAAAGATGCCCTTTTCCATCATAAAAAAAATACACTTTTGTCAGCTTGTCAAGTATACCAAGAACAAAGAGACTATATAGGTTAAAGCAAATAGCATGACTGTATAAATTAAAATAAAATATGATATAAAAAATATAATAAAGGCACTGCAGCATATGAGAGTGACTGACACAAACAACAAAGCTAGCTCTAAAGTCATTACTGACATGTAAAATGATGTGTGAGAAAAGTTGATATATTAATTTAATAAACATGTCTGTTAACTATCTTTAGAACAGAGCCTGAAGCACAAAAGAAACATAAGGTGCAGGGTGGATGTATATGAAAGCGAAGGGTTAACAATATTAATACTGTAAAAGTTTTACTTAAGTGTGCATATAACTTATATGAATATGCATCATAAATGATGAAGACAAAATCTTACCTTGAAGGCATATTACAACAAAAATGAATTGGTTAATAACAAAGTCCATAGTCCATATGACAAGTGAAACATATGTGTACATCATAAACTTGGTTCAATTATTTTTTTGTCTCTTGTTTTTCAGAAGTTTTCCAAGTGGGATTAGAAGCCGTTCTTTTAAGAGAAGGACTTGCCCATTCCATTTCTTCTGTTTTCTCCAGCAGTTTATGAGCTTTAACAAATGCCAGTGCAGAATCCAAGTCTTCAGATATCTTTGGTCCTTCAGGAAGGAAAATCCTTAGTCTTGCAGGGAACAAAAGGTGAGTTTTGATCTGTATTTTCTTTAATTCTTTCACTAAAGGTAAAAATGTCTTTCTCTTAGCAATTACCATTGTTGAATAGTCATTGTCAAAACGAATTAAAGAATCATTGTATTTCAAAGGAGACTTAGACCAGGCAATCTTTAATACTAACTCTTTATCATATGAAGAGAGAAACTTTACTATGACTGACCTTGGTTATTTTTTATTAATGTTGCCGGTAGCTGTAAATGACCGGTGAGCCCTTTCTATTCCGAAGGACATAGCCTCTGGGAGATCAAGTGTTTTAGATAACCAGATGTTGAGAAAGTTTGTCATATTGTTTCCATCTATATTTTCAGAGAGACCGAAAATCCTCATATTATTTCAACAGGATCTGTTTTCAAGATCATCCAGCTTGTTTTGTAACATAGTGTTTTGTTTGAGTAAAAATTCTGTGTTGTTTTCATTCTCCATTAATCTGCCGTCTATGTCATTCAATGATTCTTCAATACTGGTTATTTGAATTTTTTGTTGCTTCAGATCTTCATGTATCAGGTCCATCTGTTTAGTGTTTTTTTCCTTAAAGTTGTCTATTTTAGAGTCAGTTTTATCAATCTTAGTATTCAAGTCTTGAATGTTAGATATTAAAGTTTGTAGTTCTCTTTTAAGGCTGGAGTCATGATTACCTGTCTTAGTGAGACTCATGCTGGAATTCTTTTTAGATGAGAAGATATTTTCCTGAAAGATTTTTGACTGGAAAATATGTCCACTTTTAGTTTTTTAGTAGATATTCCTGTAATAAAAGTTAAGTATTAACAATATATGTAGAAAAAATCCAAGTTTTCTTGTTAGAAGACAAAAATCCAGTGTAATTGAATTTCCTTTAGTGGAGCTGATGAATTCTGCTTCTACACTGTGCCCACGCTGGCCACGCCCCCCAGCTTACATTCTGCTTTGAATGACTGTCTGCAATTGGTCTCCCCCACACGTTTCCATCTTGACAAGCATTTAAATCTCCCCCAAAGTCTGGATCTTCATTTCTCTCTTTGGAAACTGATAATATCAGACAAGTTGTTTCTGAAAGTGATCTATCAGGGGTACAGATGGCAGTGGAAGGCCCTTCCGCATTTTCAGGGGATTCTTCCTCATCTACCAGATCAAACTTCTTCTTTAATTCCTGCTATTGGGCATTTGCTGAATCAGGGGATAATAGAACCTGTTCTACTCTCTCTGACAGACTTTTTTTATTCAATAATGTTTCTGGTACCAAAGAAATAAGCCCCATAGAGACCAGTACTAGATCATTCCTTTCTCAGTTTGTGAACGTCCCAAACTTCAAAATGCAAGCCCTTCACAGTGTATTACCTCTGTTTTCCCTTTATTTCCTATACTATTAGATTTCAAACAGTTTAAAGGTTTTCTTTCTATTGATTACTCTTTGTTAACACCCTTGGAGCACTGGATACCTGAAAGTGTCAAGCTTCAGTGATGGCCTATTGCAGACTACAAGGTATTCACGTATTTCTTTATTTAGATAACTTGCTTTTCTTTGCAAATTGGATTGGACACTCTAAATTTGCCCTAGGTGTGAGTGTGTGCATGTGTATACCTTCTATGGAAGGTTGGGTGCCGGGCTGGCAACTCGACACCGTAAAACTCCACTGCCAATCATGAGCGGACAGATGATCCGCTGTGGCGACCTCTAAATGGGAAAAGCCAAAAGAAGAAGAAGCTTTTCTTTGCAGATTTTATTTCCTTATTTAGACAACTTTTTTTTTTAGATTCTTTTTAAATGTCAGGAATCTCTCACTTAGGTAAGAGTTCTCCTTCCCTGTGTTTTCAGAAAAACAATCAAAAGTCTTGTTTGACTCCTTCCTCTGACCTCAATTCAAAGAGTTTTTGTTCCACTGGAAAAAAGTAGGTCTATATCTAGATCTCTCCCTGAGTTATTTCATTTAGTCCAGGACTTCAACAATTTCTCAGGATCATACCTCTCAACTGCCAGATTTCCACAGAATGTCCAGATTTTTGCCTCATATTGTTGGTCTACTCCTCTTAAAATTTGTGTTTTTCTGGCAAATTACATAGGATTGAAGTCACTAAATGATGACATACATTTGAGTTTCAGACTTCATATCCTTCAGAAAATACAATCTAACACAAAACATGTTATTCTAACAACATTCTAAGTTTATAAGAGTAATATTTAAAATCTGTCCCTATTTTGAATCTTTGCTCCCCATTATTCAAGGCTTTTTCCAGATTTCTTGTGTTAGGAAGTTGAGAAGTATGCTCAGGATACTAGGATTCATGACATCTATGATTCTCATGATTCCTCTAGCTGAGCTCCACTTGAGAAAAATTCAGTGGTACTCAAAATCTGTATGGTCACAAAATCAACATCCCTTTACATTCCAGATTCATGTTTTGGGATTTGTAAAAAGGTATCTGCTTTGGTAGAGATGCCATTTTTTTATCAAAATCCAGGTGTAACATTTTCCTTTCCATCTGTATTGCAGTCTATAACTACAGATGCTGCAGACTTTGCATGAGGAGTAGTATCTATGGGGATACAAGTACACGGTCTTTGGGACAAAAAGGACTGACCAAAACACATAACCATAAAACAGATGTTAGCACTTACAAATGCTCTCAACTCTCTGAATCATCTATGGTCCCCTGCACCATTTCAAGTGTTTACAGACAAGGTCACAATGATGTGGAACATGAACAAACAGGGGGATCCAGATTTTTCCCTGTTTGCAGATTAGCCATGGCAGCCTGGGATATAGCAATTCAGCACAGTCTCATTCTACTGGCATTTTATATCCTGTCAAAGCAAAACATTGTGGCAGAGCAGAACCAGGACAGATGCTCACTAATGGAAACTGAATCAGAGGGCCTTCCAGAATTTGATCCATCAGTGGGGAACACCAAAGGTAGATCTTTTTGCCTCCATTCACAAAACACAGCTGGCAAAATTCATCTCCAGGATTCCTTGCAAATAGATCTAGAAAGCAGATGCATTTTCATTTCCTCGGGCAGGAATTTTCTTGTACACCCCTCCACATTTACCACTGATATCTCGAGTCATTCTGAAGATTCAGAAGGACTCTCGAAAGATTATCGTGGTGACTTTCTTCTAGCGCACACAACAGTGGTTCTCCTTTATTTGGAAATGGTGAAGAGTAATTAGCATAAGCTTCCTGACAGACTGGGCTTACTCATACAAGGCAGGAGTTGTTTGATGCACCCCAGCTTGAAACAAAAATCAACTAGTTAACTACCATCGGTGTTATGACTGACACTGACTGACCTTTCCTATGTCAAGGCCTTGACAGCATGGGAGTTAACCCATGGATATCTAATATGTGTGCATACAGACAAGTGCAGCACCTGCACAAACAGGTCCCTGTTGATAGCACAACTACATCAGTGGCATAGCTGGTACCTTTTCATGCAAGTGGAAAAGATGCATTTCTGCTGCAGATTGTGTAATACATGTACACAGATATATAAATTGTGTGTGTGTGTGTGTGTGTGTGTGTGTGTGTGTGTGTGTGTGTGTGTGTGTGTGCACATGTGTGTGTAGATAGATAGATAGATACAGATATACACTGAGAAAGAGAGAGAGAGAGAGAGAGACTACAGGTGTGTTCAATGCAGTCTCAATACATGTTAATTTGCTTATTAGTTTCAAGACTTTTAAGGCTTTTTAAGAATAAGGATATTATTGGCTGATTTTATTCAGGCATATTCTTATCACATGATGTTTAATTTTCAAGGTTTTCATTGGTCTAGTCACTTATTGGCTCACTTTTGCCATTACACTTATCATTGGCCAACTCTTGACTACAAGAGTATGAATAGTTGATTTCAAAATGGTGTGCCCTGATTGCCTGATGTTTGAAATAGGTTGTTCATTATTGGTTTAGCTTTGTGATTACTGCCTATTATTGGTTGTTTTTTGGAGGATGTGTGTGACAAAATGTCTTTTTAAATGCATTACCTGTGATACTGTATTTTAATTGGTTCTGATGATGTCTAACAGCATTTGATTAGACAAAAGCACTCAAACCTTTTTATTAAAGTTCTTATACTGCTTACTACTTGAATGTTTGATTTATTTATTTGTATTTTCTTTTTATGGCCCACTGTGAGATCATTTGCTCATTGTTTGTGGTTCTCAGGTATATATGTATGTATTGTAGATATTTTTCTTCTTTCAGCTTGACATAGGATGAATAAAAGCTTATAAAGTGCTCCAAGTGTAAGTATAAAATCTGACCTCAAGACCCCCACAATTGTTGTGTAGTGCATTCAGGAACTGAACACATTGATGTGAATTGTACTATTTGTTAAGAGTTCAGATCCAGAACCCTATCAGAGAGTTATTATTAAGGGTTCCTGGCCTCCAGATCCTGAAAGATAAACCCAGCCAAGCTAGAGCTTTCACTGTGTGATACTTTAAACTTCTGTACTGGAAGTCCATGTGATATATACAAATGAACCAGTAAGAACATGTAATGTTTCAGCTACATGGCATCTGAATGACAATGACATTTTACTTTTTAAGTCTTTATGGGTACATCCAGTGCAATAAAGCCAAACCCCACTAGTTGTGGATATGTATTTTTCAGCCTTTTTAGTGACCTCATCAGCACAGCATAAGTGGATTGTTTGCTATACTTTAGAAACACAGGGCTTTAAATCCAGCTTATTCTCATAAAAATTAAGGTGCCTGCAAAATATCCCAAGAACCAATGAAGACAAATCAGAAAATCCTCCGCCTTCATTAATTCTGAAGATTCCCTCTAAGGATAAAGGCTCTTTTCCCTCACCATTTACTTTGGCTGCAGCAAATAGGTCTTCCTTACAGACTATTTTAATCCAAGACAATTCCCCTACCAAGGCTTTAAGCAGACACTCTTCTGAAAGGGAATGATGCAACTTTCTGCCATTGAGGCCTCCCTTGGCTGCTTCAGTCAGATCCTTTAGATCTTTCAGAAGTACTTCAGAAGTAGCATGCAAACCCATAATGAAGGCCTTTCATAAGACCTGGATAGATGTGATTGTCATCCCATCCTCCTCTGTTTCTAGGGCAGATCAGGAAGGCCCCACCCTCACCTCCTGCAAGTAGTTTCAGAGCCAACTTGCCTCCCAAAGCCTATAACCTCGGTGCCAATAACTTCTCTTCCTTCAGCTCCAATGTCTTCACATCAGATACACTGGAATCCAAGACCTTCTGGGATGACTGCTCAACACCAGCTCTTCAGCACCATCTTAGACTGTGACCCATGTGAGGCTTTTCCCAGTGATGGATTCATCAACCATTGAGTAGTCAGCACTGTTCTATAGCTTGGATCCATCTAGTTCCTAGTTATCCAAAGTTTGTTTTTTGGCCATTTTTACTTCAGCAGGTGGTGGCTCAGCTCCAGAACTGGACTTTTCTGTGCAGATGGATCCCAGATCAGCATTCAAAGCCATGAAGAGGATCATAGAATCTCCTTCAAGATGGTCTACAGAGCTTTCCCAGCAGGAACTCCACTCCTAGATACCTATTTTTGTTCTTCTAAGCCTTTTCATCATAGTTTCCAGGGACAGAGCAAAACAGGTATCCTCAAAGAACATGTCACAGTGGTAACAGATTCTTCCAGAATCTCCAATCACCTGTGCTCAGAAATTCCTAGGAGAAGAACATGTCAGAGGTGACATGGACTCCTGGATGGAGTCCCTCACAGCAGACATGGACTTGGATGCTAGAAAGGGTCCCCCATAGTCACTTCCTGAAGATGCTTCATTTGGGGAAGTTCTTGAATTGAGACAGAGGGGATGCTTACCTACCAGACCACCCTCTCGGGATAAGAAAGTGGTACAGGTATCCTACATTCCATGTGGACAAAAATGTAAGGTATTCCTGTACCTCTTGGGTGGTCCTCATCAGAAAATGTGATCACAAATAACACCACAGTGATGAGGTACATTAACAACTAGGGGATTTCAGATCATACATTCTGTGCAGATTAGCCATGGAAACCTGGATTATAGTGATTCAGTTCAGTCTCACTCAACAGGCTTTTTACATACTGTCAAAGCAAAACATTGTGGAAGATAAGCTGAGCAATAAAAGGACAAGGCAAGGACAAACAATCAAGAGTGGAAGTTGAATAAGGGGGCCTTCCAGGTTTTTTTCCATCTGTGGGGAACAGCTCCCTATTGAAATGCTGGCACTCGGAATGCCGAGTGCCAACAAGTCAAAAAAAAAAAAAAAGATTGAAAGCACAGGAGAAGAGAGAATCTTGAAAATCACTCTTCAACTTTAAACTACTTTTTGCAGGAGGGGCAAGCCCTTCTGCACCACCCATACCTCTCAACTTCTTACCACAAAAAATCTGGACAAAGCCTGAATGAATGGGGGGACAAAGGCCCAAAAATATGAACAGATTTTAAATATTGCTCTTATAAACTTAGAAAGTTGCTAGAATGTTGTTTGTCTTTTCGGCTTTTCCTGGTTAGGGGTCACCACAGCGGAACTCCAGTCCGCTAATGATTGGCAGTAAATTTTTTGTGGTGTCGAGTTGCCAGCCTGACGCCCAACCTTCAGTGAAGGCACATCCATTCACGCATGTCTTTCGGAGGCCACACGACCACGGGGAGGACATGCAGACTCCACACAGAAGGCACTTCAGCCGTGAATTGAAAAGAAGAACCTCTTGCTGTGAGGCAACAATGCTACCACTGTACCACCGCGGCTTCAGAAAGTTGCTAGAATAACAACCGTATATTATTATTTAGTGACTTCAATCCTCAGACCATTCCATTGATTTGACAGAAAATACAAATGTTACGAGGAACAGACCAAAAATATGAGGCAAAAATATGGACATTCTGTGAAAATCTGCACAGCTGAGAGATATGGCACCACCCCATGTGAGGAGCAAGTACCCAGCACCCACAAGCTTATATATACCAACTTTGACATGGCATCTCAGACTTAGTATATGTGTCCATTCTTTCAGGCATTCAGTCTTCATATTTCAGGATATGCTATAGTGGATCCCAACTTTTCAAATAGTTACTGTGGGGAACACTTCAAATAGATCTGTTTGCCTCCATTCACAACAAAGAACTGGAAAACAGATGCATTTTCATTTCCTTGGATAGGAACATTCCTGCATACTTTTCCACCCTTTCAACTGATATCCTGGGTCAATCTGAAGTTCAGAAGGATTTTGCAAAGGTCATTTTTCTGATTTCCTTCTGGCCCATGCAACAATGGATGTGCATCATTCTCACTGCTACAGTAGCCTTTGACTGTTTAGGTTATATCCTGCCCAGGATACAACAACCATCCAGTCTTCAAAAATCTCTGGCTCCTCCAGCATTTACACTCTGACTGCTGACTGGTTTCCCTTGAAGGAAAATCAGAAGTCAAAGTGTAGACAATTTCAGCACTTTCTTGCCACCTCAATGGTAAGCAGCTCTAGAGCTTAACAGGAGCATCAACTGGCTAGATGCTTCATTTCTTGTTGCTAAGTCCACACATGGGAACCCCTCCACGTAAAAAAAATGCCTTTTTAAATATTTTGGAAGTATTTTTTTTTTATTTTCTTATTTTTTTTTATTATTGTACCTTACCATGAGTTTATTGCAGACTGTTTATCACAGACAGCAGCAATCCATACCAGA
This sequence comes from Protopterus annectens, assembly GCF_019279795.1. NCBI lineage: Eukaryota > Metazoa > Chordata > Ceratodontiformes > Protopteridae > Protopterus > Protopterus annectens. Next base: position 439,039,399 of record NC_056737.1, on the reverse strand, counting down.
AGGCTGACTGGATCAATATTTTCATGAGGAAAATATGTCAGATGATTCTGACATAAATAGACACAGGGATCTTTCTTTGTCTGATTCTCATGCTCAAGACTCAGATTCAGAGGAACGTTTGCCTTCTTCAACCTTTTCCCTGTGGACAAAAAGGTAAGGTATTAGATTGCAGAAGAGAATTTCCTTCTTCCAGTTTATTCTATCAGGTGTTGACAGCTTGAGGGATTGTTCTAACATTTTCCTTTTGGAAGGTAGACCCTGTCTGAATCCTACAATTTCCAACCTGTCTCAGGTATCTCAACATGCTTTGAAGTGTGTCTACGCTTGTGCATATACTGTGCCTACTGCCACTGCTACTGCAGCTGTTTTGAGAAGATGTAGTTGGGTATATCCTCAAAGGTTTTATGATGAGGTGAGTGTAAGATGTTAAACTCTACCTTAAACCAGGATGTTTTGTTTGGCCCTGATGTCATTCAGGTTCTGAAACAGTTTTGATGACAGATGAAAATTAATTCAGGGCGTTACTAAGATTTTTCAGGCTCTGCATTATAAATAAAAAAACACTCTGTTGTTTTTTTAAATACAAAATAACCAGTCACTGACATCTTCTAGTAAATAGGGAACAAAAAAGAGATGGCAGGAGGAGAACAATAAAAGACAGGGATCCTTTCAGAAAAAGGGACAGACTATGCCTTCAGAATGACTATGCCAGCAATCCTTCCCCAACCCCTCCTGTCCCTGCATCTCTAGGTCTGTCCTGTAGGCTGGTTATCAACCTTTCCCATTGGCAATAGATTGTTTCAGTGTCTTGGGTACAAACACGGTTCAGGGGGGTCACACTTGACACTGGATACACATACCTCTTTTAAGGCGATTTCTTCCCTGTCCTCTGAACCAGAGTTTCTTCCTCTGGTTCTTCAATGCATGCTTACCCTAGGTGTCACCGTACTAGTGCCTTCAAACCAAATGGAGGAAGTCTTCTACTCCTCAGGGCTTATCAAAGAGCAAGCTTTCTTGGAGACCAAGTCTAAATCTTTCCTTTCTCAGATGGTTTATGAAAGTACTAAAATTCAGAATGTTGCCCAGTCTGTTACCAGTCATTTCTCTTCAACATTTTGGTAACATTAGACCTAAAAGATGCTTGTATTCCCATAACCATATGCTTCAGAAAAATTCTGTGTCTGGCTCACGTTATCAATAATATGCATTACCTTTGAGTTAGCTACAGCTCCTATGGTGTTTACAAAATGTTTAGCTTTAGGGATATTTCATTGCAGACTGCAAGATATTCACATTTCCCTTATTTAGATGACTTACTGATATTTACAAAGTCTTTTGTCAGGTGTCAGGAGTCCTTAACATGGCTTTCTTCTTCCCCTACCAATCTGTGCTTCCAGGTGAATGTTCATAAATCCTTCTTGACCCCATCACAAAAGATTGTCCTTTTAGACTGCCTATTAGATACAGCTCTTCAAAAGAATTCCTAACACAGGAAAATGTGGATTTGTACCTGGAAACTTTCCTGATCTCATCCAATCAGACTGAAACTTCAGGCAGAAAATATAACTGGATTCTAGGGTTCATGGCTGATTCTCATGATTCCTCTTGTCAAAGTATAAATGAGAAAAATGTAATGTTTAAAAAAATGTAGACACAACTTTCTCATCCTCTGTGATTTTCAGAGTCCAATTTTTGACTTTATCAAGAAAGAACTGCATTGAGGTAGGCAATAAGATGCCCCAGTTTTGCTTGAGGAGCACTTTCTATGGGAAAAAAATGAGACCCCTATAGGACAGTTCTAACAGACCAAAGCACATAAATATCAAAGGTATGGTAGCTGTGATCCATGTTATAGAATATCTCCATGACCTGTGGTCCCCAGAACCATTACATTGTGATGTGGTGCATAAACAAATGGTGGATAGCAGATCTTACCCCCATGCACAGGCTGGCTGTGATGGCTTGGGAGTTAGTCCTACAGCATTATTTAATTCCAAGCATCTTACATACTGTCAGAGCAAAATGTAGGGGAAGGCATGATGAGCTGGATAAGGACTGACCACCCCCATGGAAACTGACTGAGGAGTTTTCCAGAAATGGATCCAGTTGTTGGGATTGTTTCATACATATCAGTTTGCCTCCTTTCAAAGCAGGCAACTAAGTAAATTTGGCACCAGGGCTTTCTTGCAAACAGGCCTAAAAAACAAATGCATATTCATTCCCATGGTTGGAAATGTTCCTTTATGTATTTTCACCTTTTCAACTGATATTCAGGGTCATTCTGGAGATTCAGAAGGACTGTCCAAAAATGATTATGATGACTCCTTTCTGGCCCAGGAAACATTGGTTCTTCCTTCTTACAGAATTGACCAGGGTCAATTACCATGAGCTTCCTCAAAGACTGAATTTACTCACACAAGACAGGAGGGAGTCTGACACACACTAATCTTGAACAAATTCAAATGACTGCCTGGATGATTAAGTCTAACACCTCTTAGGTACCTCTTTTATGAGGATGTGTAGAAGGTACTGAAGGAGGCAAAAAATACTCCTATTAGGAAATGTCAGTGTAGAAGATTTTCTAATTTGTGCCTCAGTTGTAACCAGTGTCCTAGCTGGGATTATTACCTCTGGTTCTCAAACATTTGTGTGAGTCAGGGGTGTAGCTAGGATTTTCCAATTTGTACTGACAGCTCTCAAACTGCTACCCCCCTCCCCAGCCAAGCTACGGCCATTCTCGTAATTCACGGTTCGCTCTTTTAGTGTCGATGAAGAGGCATTCGCTGTAATGCCTCTTCAGTAATATAATATAAATTCACTCAAACTCGGTTCCTTGAATTGAAAATTAACCTGAAATGTCAGTTCTTTGGAAAATGCAGCATGGTAGTTGGGGTAGAGACTTTATGCTTTTGTTTTCTGTAACTAAGGTACAGGTTTTGAGCTTGAGTAAATTACTAACCACCTGCTACAACTAACTAGGATGTTTCATTCACACACACACCTCTACCTACCTCTTAGTGCAAGAAATATGGACAAAGCCTAAAATAAACAGGGATAGATATTAAATAATGTTCTCGTGAACTTAGAAAGTTGCTAGAATAACAGGATTTGTGCTAGTATGAGAAAGTTGCTAGAATAACAGGATTTGTGCTAGTATGAATTTTTCTAAAGGACATGAAGTCTGAAGCTCAAATGTCTGTCATTATTTAGCAACTTCAGCCTACAATGATTTTCTAGAAAATCACAAAATTTATGAGGAACAGACAAAAAATATGGGGCAAAAATCTGGACATTCTGCAAAATGTGGACAGTCAAGAGGTATGCTACCTACCACACACACACACACACACACACACACACACACACACACACACACACACACACCTCTCAACCTCTTACAGCAACAAACTCATAAATAAAAGTGAGGCAAAGGCCCAAAAATAAGGACATTTTTTTTTAAATATTGCTCTTATAAACTTAGAAAGATAATAGAATAGTAGTAGGTCTTGCATCAGTACGAATTTTCTGAAAGGTATGAAATCTGAAACTGAAATGTCTGCATTATTTTCCAACTTCAGTTTTTAACAATTTGCCACTAATTTGCCAGAAAACTGCAATTTTATGAAAAACGGACCAAAAATGTGATGCAAAAATATAAAATTGCCAGACAATACAGCTGGGAACCTGTCAAAGGAGGGACACCATTTTAATATGAGCACAGTTAACTTAGAGCAGCTGACAAAATTAGAGAATCTACATGCATTTCTGAAATAAAAGTAATGTATAACTCTGATCATTACAGTTATTTATAAAAGTAAAGTAAACCCTCCATGTTTTCTTCCAAAATTGCTATTTTGTGGAGGGATCATTAGGGGAAGAGCAACATTTTGAGCCAAAATCAGGGACAGTTGAGGTTTGGCTATGCCTAATTCTATAAAGCAATTTATTTGCATGTACCTCTCAACCTGTTAATGCAATAAATCTGGACAAGGCCAAATATATTGAGGGAACATATAAACAGTACTAAAACTTGCTCTTGTATAAACTGGGACAGTTGATAGAACAGGTCTTATTTTAGCATGCATTTTTCTGAAGGTTATAAAGTCTGAAACTAGTGTGTCATTATTTAGTGACTTAATTCCTAAATCATTTGCCAGAAAACCACAAATTTTGAGGAACAAACCAAAAATAAGAAGCAAAAAATTATTCATTCTTTAAAAATCTGGACAGTTGGAAGGTATAGTTCAGCTGGGGCTGTCTAAGTTTGCCGCCCTTCCCCCTCACAAAACTATGGTCGAATGGAGCCTCCCCCTGCAGCCATTCCAATGATCCATTACTTTGCTATTTCACTCCATTTACCATAAACACTAATGTGCATACTGATTGACTTCTATGATGATTTGAACTTCATTTGAAAGTTTTATTTTGCATTTTACAGCACAAACACTAAGACATCTGCTAAACAAACTTGGCATTAAAACTTCTCTGCCCTTGAAACTCACATTCATTGAAACAGCATTAAAACCCACATTCAAAGAAAAATACATTTTACCCGTGGCAGATAAAAATTAATTCTGGACTGCTTTTAAATCATAGGCCCCTTGCATATGAAACATACATGTGCTCTTTGATTCACCTTCCTATTGCTTTGAACATTTTTCCAGTAAACAATGAAACAAAACTGCCCAATTCAGAACATTTCCATCATAAAAGTCTACTCAAACTTCTACAGTCCACCATTATCAGTAAATAATATGCACAATCTCTGAAGTAGTAAAAAACGTCATCTAAATAATTCCACATTAAATAAATCTAACTAATGAAGAGGTTGCTGCTAGCAATCACCTTTATATTTCATGGCTTCACCGAAAAATAAAGTGTCTGATGCCCCTGAGGAATAAATTGCCTAAATTACATTAAAAATAAGCTAGTAATATTGCAATAGGAAATGGATGGCAAACTGATAACAGGCTCATAGTTAGTGTCTTAGCTTTCAGTACAGCAGCATTCACCCCTTATGGGAGTAGAACCAACAACCTTCTGCATTAAAAGCAAGTACACAACATGTTGTGCTACTAGCCATGTGAGCTGACTTAGCATAATCAGCACTAAACTTCTCTTCCCCTGCAGCTCTCAGCTCCTTGTAAAATCTACGAAACACTCAATACATCTCAACTTCGCAGCACAAGAAGTCTGGAAAAAGCCAAATTTATTGGGTGGGTCAAAAGGGCAAAAAACAGGAACACATTAAACATTGCTTGTATAATCTTGGAAAGCTGCTAGAATAAAATGCTGTGTTACCATCATACATTTTACTGCCAAGGTCCCTGTGCAAAATAGTCAGAACAACATACCACTATGCCAAATCACCTGCTTTGTGAAAGAGAGGAAGACTGAAACTTAAATGGCTATCATTTAATTAATTCAGTTCTCACCATAGCTGTCAACCTCTTAGCACAAAACACCTGGACAAACCCAGTAATGAGGGAATACAGCCCTCAAACATATTCAGTGAATTCAGTTCTTGCCATAGCTGCCACCTTAGCACAAAAAACCTGGACAAAGCCAATAACAGGGTATTACCATCCCAAAAATAAGGACAAATTTCAAATAGTCATAAACTTAAACAAATTGCTATAAAAAAGGTTGTGCTACTATATATTTATTGCTAGAATAAAAAGTTGTTTTACTATGTATTTTCTGAAGAATATGAAGTCTGAAATTCAAATGCCTGTCAATTTTACTTCTGACGAAACAAAAACAATTTTCAGCAGAGGCCCAGGGAGAAATACTGTAGACACATGTCTTTGCAAAATGGCAGGACACCAGAGCAAATCCACACAAACACAGGGATAAGATGCAGACTCCACACAGAAGGCACCCCAGCCAAGAATCAAACCAGAAAACCTATAGCTGTGAGGCAACAATACTGCCACTGCACCATCAAATATGTAAGGAAGTAAACATTCAGAAACCTGAAGTCTGAAATTTAAATGCCTGTCAATTTGTTAATCAGGACAGTCTGACTTGGAACAAAAAAAAAACAATTCTCAGCAGAGGCCAAGGAAAAAATAATGCAGACATGTCTTTGTAACATGGGAGGACACAAAAGCAAACCCACACAAACACAGGGAGAAGATACAGACCCCCCCCCACAAAGAAGGCACCACGGCCAAGAACCAAACCCAAGAACCTACAGCTGTGAGGCATCAATGCTACATTGCTACCACTGCACCATCAAATTTCAAGCATTGCAATATTTAAAAAACACAGATATGAGGAATAGATCAGATCAAATATGAGGCAAAAATCTGCAATTTTTTTACAAATGGTGGTGGGTAGGGAATTCAGGTCTTTAACACCTGCATACAAGGTACAGGGTTCAAGCCTGAGGTATTCCCTACCACACCACCATGAGTAATCACCAGTACATCCCACCTGGGGCATTTACACACACACACACACACACACACACACACACACACACACACACACACACACACACTCTCTCTCTTCAGCTTACTCACCACCCCTCGGTTGCAAGACCTTCTAAATAAAATCCTTGAAGCGAGACCAACATAATGCGTAAATCCTCCTGCTCGACCAACATAACGCTTAAATACTCCAGCTCGAAAAGCATTTGAACTGGCTGGAAATACATGCGCGGTGAGCTCCATTCCGACTGGCTGCTCTGATGAGCTGATGTCATTGTGCAGTAAAGCACGAAAATAAAAAAACAAGTGAAAAATTAAAAAGCTACCCCCCTTCTAAATAAGTTGTACTGAAATCAGTACAGTGCGTATGCCTCCCGACGTCCCTGGTGTGAGTTACTATCTTATAGCCCATTTACGCCTTTGGTAAGGGATATTAATCAGCTATTTCAGCATGCCTGCCTATGGATCCTCCTCTTCATTTCAGACTTTGCTCAAGCTGTTCTAAAAAGAGTTTTTTGGTTGATATGTGGGGTCACCTGTACTTCATGCTGGGAAAGTTATTTCCGGATTCCTGTTACATGATCGAACACTAGAAATAGCGAACGCTCATTTGTCGTACCCAAATGCACGAAACCACAGAATATCAGAGGAATGGATCAGGGTAATTCTCTGGACTTTGCTGTTTTCTTCACTGTGGGGTGATCTCGGAGTTGGTATATTTAAGGTGGGGGGGCAAAGCCCCCCACTTTATGTTGCCTGTACTTTTTTTTTTTTTGGATCGGTGAATTTTTTCCCCTGGGAAAACATTCACTGATCTGTTCCTTCGATAACTTGTGGTTTCGTGCATTTGGGTTCAATAATATATCGTTCCCTATTTCTAACGTTCGATCATATAATATGAACCTGTTATTTCCATCTATGTTTGAACCAGCTATTCTCTGTCTGTCAGTTTTTAATTGTTTTTTGTAGACTAACTGGTTTATTACTCTGACATCCCCAGGTTGCAGCTATTCAGTGGGTTAACTCTTTTGCTTTACCATGCATATAGGGTCTTCTGTAGAAAGAATTCCCAACATATGCCTTTACTACTTTCAGAGTATACGTTGAATCTAGCTATTTATCTCCCTCATTTTTTTCAGAATTTGAATGGAGGAGAGTCTATATTTTCTGGTTCATGCTTTTGCAACTCGGGTATTATCTTGTCAGTACTAAGTCCTTTAGGAAAGCTATACAGCTGTGGAACTCCTACTATGGGACTGGAAAAGAACAACCTGTATCAATTCAGACAATTCCATTTGGTTGTTCCTTACTATATAATTTCTTATTATTCCCACCATGGTAAAACATTTCCAGGCAGGATTTTGGCACATTCTCATCTAACCTTATTTTTGTTTTGATGGCATACTTGAAATGGGTGGACTCTAGAAGCATTTTACTACATGGTCCTCTGTGAATACTTTTACAAAGAGTTACATACTGTTTTCCTTTTCCAGGGCCAGGACTGGCTCTGCTAGGACCTTTCTCTAGGGGCTCCTGGTCACTTATTCTTCTTCCTCCCAGACTGAACAAGCTTTGGTAACCAATCCAAGTAGCTAAAGGCTACTGCAACAGTGAGAATGATAAACATAGTACAGTTGTATAAGATGTGTTTACATAAGAGCTGGATCATGGTCAAATGGGGCCCTCCACCCTTGACAGAGTAACGGAACAGAGCATCCCCATCCAGCAGCCATTCCAGTGTCCCATTACTTCCTTCTATCTCCCCTGTTACATTAAAACACTTTCCAAACCTGTCAATCTGCATACTATTTCTTTTTTACTTCTACAGTGATTACAAATATTTGGAGTTAATTTAAAACTTTTATTTCAGTTTTTTATACCGCAAACACTAATAGCCATTTGCTGAACAAAACAACACAGTCTTGTAATGAAAACAGATTTAGCATGAGCAACAGTAAACTTCTTTGTCCTTGAAAATCAATCCATTGAAATTGCATTGAAGCCCACATTGAAAGAAAATGCATTTGGTCAGTGGTGTATTAAATGTGCCTTTGGGCTGTTTTCAAGTGATGGGCCCCCTGCACAAATTTTTAGGACCATACATAAATGCATGTGTTCCTAGATTCACCTTCCTGGTTGTATTAAATTATATTCTTTGTACATCATATATTATCATCATATTAATACTTCTCCACCTCTTAGAGTGCATTTTAAATTTGCCATTTTGAGCATGTTTCCAGTAAGCAGTGAAACAAAACATACGAAGCAATAATGACAAGGTTACCTACTTCAGAACATTTCAACCGTAAAATTCCACTCAAACTGCTGTCATTATAATCCACCAATAGCACTCAATATGCACAGTCTCTGCTGAAATAAAAGTCATCTGAATAATTCCACTGTAACTAACTTTGCATTTCAGTGCTTCATCTACAACTTTAGCACCTTCTGCCCTTCTTCTTCTTGCGGCTTTTCCCAGTTAGGGGTCGCCACAGCGGAACTCCGGTCCTCTAATGATTGGCAGTAGATGCCTATACAACCAAATCGAGGTAAGGTGCCTGAGTAAAACCAGGAACCCAATTTCAAAAACAAAAACAGGCACCAGTAGAAGTAGAATAAATGAACGAAAAAAATGTTTTAGTGGAAGTGACAGCTGATTTATTTAATACATAAACACACAAACTCCATGGCGTTTTCATCCACTGGACTTCATCAGATGTATCAAATACTTAAAGCTGTAACTTGCCTATTTATAACCCTTCCCAGCATTAATTATTTAACAATTTAATAGTTTAATTCAATGACTAGTTAAAAACAATTGAAATGAAATCATCTAACATAATTTATTCCTGTATACACCTACTTTAAAATATAATATTGTAATATAAACAAAGTATATAGAAACTTTCCACTTAAAAACCATAGTGGACATTCATGTAAAATTGTACAAAGTTAGTAAACACATTAAAATACTAACAAATTGAAAAAAGAAAAAAAACATAAAATAAGATGACTTTAAATACTTGAAATGGTAAAAATGTTAGAATAAAAATATAAAAAAATATAAAATGAAAAACTAATACATTTGGAATATCCATAAATGTTCCCTTGAAAGTTAATCAAAAAGACAGTTAAAATAAATTTCAAACAAAAAACTTGTTAAAACGTAGTCCTATTAATATGCTTGTCCATGAAAATGTATACAAAATATTAATATTTAAAACCTTTTTATATAAAACAGTGAATGGAAGGAATACATATATCAGGTTTGTGTAACAAACCCTATAATTTGGCTGCCCTCATCTTTAAAATGGGGGTAATGGATATATGCTCATTAAGACCTGGGAGTCTATTAGCTTCCAACAGTAACTGCCAGTATACTTCTCTGACCTCTATCCTATTCTCCCAAGGTCCCCCCCTGTTGTCTTGATGTACCATTTCGATAACAAAAAAAAAAAAAAAACATTTTGCTCCAGCACATGTCAAGGTGTGTTTGTATATTGCATTATTGCCATCATGTGTCCTAATGGCATTTAAATGTTCGTATATTCTTCTTTTCAGTTTCCGGGTGTTTTTTCCAACAGAGAATGCACCACGTATTTTACATAGGGTTAAATATATCAAGCCTTCACTATTGCAATTGGAAAAGCTGCCACTCCTAATCACGTATTGCCTATCTGGGATGTATATCGAGTCCTGTCTCAAAATATATGGACATTGGGCACATGTTCCACACTTAAATGTACCTAACTTTTTTCCGGTAGGTCTTTTGTAATTTTTCTCCAACAATTCCTTGAGATTTTTACCTTTTTTGTAGGTAAATCATAATGGATTTTTAAATAAATTCTCTAATTCTGAGTAGCAGCTAAACCTATCCCAATGTTGTGTAATAATGTTTCTAATCTTAGGGATATTCTGATTATAGAATTATTATTATATATTATTATGATTATCGAAGAAGTTATGGTGGAAGTAAAAAATGGTAGAACCTCTAGATTTGCACCCATTTTGGGATGTGAACAAGTTGAGGTACAATATTGCTGTTAGTAACTGCAGGTGGGGGAAGTCTCATTCATTGATAGCCTGTCACTGCCTATTTAAATGGTACATTTAGGAATATTTTCTACTTAAAAACTTCACCTGTGGCTAGCTAAGATCTAGCTGTATTCAACTGGATGTATAAGAGAATTTAAGTACCTTTTATCTGCACATTTTTCAAATAATAGGGCATTTAAATTGATTCATTGTGTTACACTGAATATTAACTGAACTGGAAGTTTTAACTCTGTTTTGTCAGTTAGGGCTTGCTAGATTTTATTGCTGTTAGTAATTGCAGGTGGGGAATACTCATTCATTGATAGCCTGTCACTGCTTATTTAAATGGTACAGTTAGGAATTTTTTTCTGCTTAAAAACTTCAGCTTTGGCTGGCTAAGATCTTGCTGTATTCAAATGAATGTATAGGAGAATTTAATTACCTTTTATCTGCACATTTTTCAAAGAATACGGCATTTACATTGAGTTATTGTGTTACATTGAATATTAACTGAACTGGAAGTTTTGACTCTGTTTTGTCAGTTTGTGCTTGCTAGATTTTATTCCTGTTAGTAATTGCAGGCAGGGGAAGTCTCAGTCATTGATAGTGTGTCACTGCCTATTTAAATCGTACATTTAGGAATATTTTCTGCTTAAAAACTTCAGCTTTGACTGGCTAAGATCTAGCTGTATTCAACTGGATGTATAAGAGAATTTAAGTACCTTTTATCTGCACATTTTTCAAATAATACGGCATTTAAATTGACTTATTGTGTTACATTGAAAATTAACGGAACTGGAAGTTTTGACTCTGTTTTGTCAGTTAGTGCTTGCTACATTTTATTGCTATTACTAATTCCAGGTGGGGGAAGTCTCATTCATTGATAGCCTGTCACTGCCTATTTAAGTGGTACATTTAGGAATATTTTCTACTTAAAAACTTCACCTTTGGCTGGCTAAGATCTAGCTGTATTCAAATGAACGTATAGGAGAATTTAAGTACCTTTTTATCTGCACATTTTTCAATGAATATGGCATTTAAATTGAGTTATTGTGTTACAGTGAATATTAACTGAACAGGAAGTTTTGACTCTGTTTTGTCAGTTAGTGCTTGTTGGATTTTATTGCTGTTAGTAATTGCAGGCGGGGGAAGTCTCATTCATTGATAGCCTTTCACTGCCTATTTAAGTGGTACATTTAGGAATATTTTCTGCTTGAAAATTTCAGCTTTGGCCGGCAAAGATCTAGCTGTATTCAACTGGACATATAAGAGAATTTAAGTACCTTTTATCTGCACATTTTTCAAATAATATGGCATTTAAATTGAGTTATTGTATTACATTGAATATTAACTGAACTGGAAGTTTTGACTCTGTTTTTCAGTTAGTGCTTGCTAGATTTTATTGCTGTTAGTAATTGCAGGTGGGGGAAGTCTCATTCATTGATAGCCTGTCACTGCCTATTTAAGTGGAACATTTAGGAATATTATCTGCTTAAAAACTTCAGCTTTGTCCAGCTAAGATTTAGCTGTATTCAGGTGGATGTATAAGATAATTTAAGTACCTTTTATCTGCATATTTTTCAAATAATATACCATTTAAATTGAGGTATTGTGTTACATTGAATATTAACTGAACTGGAAGTTTTGACTCTGTTTTGTCAGTTAGTGCTTGCTAATTTAATTGCTGTTAGTAATTGCAGGTGGGGGAAGTCTCATTCATTGATAGCCTGTCACTGCCTATTTAAGTGGCACATTTAGGAATATTTTCTGCTTAAAAACTTCAGCTTTGGCCAGCTAAGATCTAGCTGTATTCAACTGGACATATAAGAGAATTTAAGAACCTTTTATCTGCACATTTTTCAAATAATACGGCATTTAAATTGAGTTATTGTGTTACATTGAATATTAACTGAACTGGAAGTTTTGACTCTGTTTTGTCAGATAGTGCTTGCTAGACTTTTATTGCTGTTAGTAATTGCAGGCGGGAGAAGTCTCATTCATTGATAACCTGTCACTGCCTATTTAAGTGGTACATTTAGGAATATTTTCTGCTTAAAAAATTCAGCTTTGACTGGCTAAGATCTAGCTTTATTCAACTGGATGTATAAGAGGATTTAAGTACTTTTTATCTGCACATTTTTCAAATAATACGGCATTTAAATTGAGTTTTTGTGTTACATTGAATATTAACTGAACTGGAAGTTTTAACTCTGTTTTGTCAGTTAGTGCTTGCTAGATTTTATTGCTGTTAGTAATTGCAGGCGGGGGAAGTCTAATTCATTGATAGCCTGTCACTGCCTATTTAAGTGGTACATTTAGGAATATTTTCTGCTTAAAAACTTCAGCTTTGGCCAGCTAAGATCTAGCAGTATTAACTGGACGTATAAGAGAATTTAAGTACGTTTTATCTGCACATTTTGCAAATAATACGGCATTTAAATTGAGTTATCGTGTTAAATTAATATTAACTGAACTGGAAGTTTTGACTCTGTTTTGTCAGTTAGTGCTTGCTAGATTTTATTGCTGTTAGTAATTGCAAACAAGGGAAGTTTCTTTCATTGATAGCCTGTCACTGCCTATTTAAGTGGTACATTTAGGAATATTTTCTGCTTAAAAACTTCTGCTTTGGCTGACAAAGATCTAGCTGTATACAACTGGATGTATAAGAGAATTTATGTACCTTTTATCTGCACATTTTTCAAATAATCCTGCATTTAAATTGAGTTATTGTGTTACATTGAATATTAACTGAACTGGAAGTTTTTACTCTGTTTTGTCAGTTAGTGCTTGCTAGATTTTATTGCTGTTAATAATTGTAGACAGGGAAAGTCTCATTCATTGATAGCCTGTCACTGCCTATTTTTGTGGTACATTTAGGAATATTTTCTGCTTAAAAACTTCTGCTTTGGCTGGCTAAGATCTAGCTGTATTCAACTGGAAGTATAAGAGAATTGATGTACCTTTTATCTGCACATTTTTCAAATAATACAGCATTTAAATTGAGTTATTGTGTTACATTAAATATTAACTGAACTGGAAGTTTTTACTCTGTTTTGTCAGTTAGTGCTTGCTAGATTTAATTGCTGTTAATAATTGTAGGCAGGGAAAGTCTCATTCATTGATAGCCTGTCACTGCCTATTTTTGTGGTACATTAAGGAATATTTTCTGCTTAAAAACTTCAGCTTTCTCCAGCTAAGATCTAGCTGTATTCAACTAGACGTATAAGAGAATTTAAGTATCTTTTATCTGCACATTTTTCAAATAATACAGCATTTAAATTGAGTTATTGTGTTACATTGAATATTAACTGAACTGGAAGTTTTGACTCTGTTTTATCAGTTAGTGCTTGCTAGATTTTATTGCTGCTGCTAATTGCAGGTGGGAGAAGTCTCATTCACTGATAGCCATTCACTGCCTATTTAAGTGGTACATTTAGGCATATTTTCTGCTTAAAAATTTCAGCTTTGGCCGGCTAAAATTTAGCTGTATTCAACTGGACGTATAATAGAATTTAAGTACCTTCTATCTGCACATTTTTCAAATAATATGGCATTTAAATTGAGTTATTGTGTTACACTGAATATTAACTGAACTGGAAGTTTTGACGCTGTTTTGTCAGTTAGTGCTTGCTAGATTTTATTGCTGTTACTAATTGCAGGCGGGGGAAGTCTCATTCACTGATAGCCTGTCACTGCCTATTTAAGTGGTACATTTAGGAATATTTTCTGCTTAAAAACTTCAGCTTTGGCCAGCTAAGATCTAGCTGTATTCAACTGGACGTTTAAGAGAATTTAAGTACCTTTTTTCTGCACATTTTTCAAATAATACGGCAATTAAATTGAGTTATTGTGTTACATTGAATATTAACTAAACTGGAAGTTTTTACTCTGTTTTGATAGTTAGTGTTTGCTAGATTTTATTGCTGTTAGTAATTGCAGGCAGGGGAAGTCTCATTCATTGATAGCCTGTCACTGCCTATTTAAGTGGTACATTTAGGAATATTTTCTGCTTAAAAACTTCAGCTTTGGCCAGATAATATCTAGCTGTATTCAACATGACGTATAAGAGAATTTAAGTACCTTTTATCTGCACATTTTTCAAATAATACAGTATTTAAATTGAGTTATTGTGTTACATTGAATATTAACTGAACTGGAAGTTTTCACTCTGTTTTATCAGTTAGTGCTTGCTAGATTTTATTGCTGTTAGCAATTGTAGGCGGAGGAAGTCTCATTCATTGATAGCCTGTCACTGCCTATTTAAGTGGTACATTAAGGAATATTTCCTGCTTAAAAACTTCAGATTTGGCCGGATAATATCTAGCTGTATTCAATAGGACGTATAAGAGAATTTAAGTACCTTTTATCTGCACATTTTTCAAATAATACGGTATTTAAATTGAGTTATTGTGTTACATTGAATATTAACAGAACTGGATGTTTTGACTCTGTTTTGTCAGTTAATGCTTCCTAGATTTTATTGCTGTTTGGTAATTGCAGGCGGGGGAAGTCTCATTCATTGATAGCCTGTCACTGCCTATTTAAGTGGTACATTTAGGAAAATTTTCTTATTACAAACTTCAGCATTGGCCGACTAAGATCTGGCTGTATTCAGCTGGACGTATAAGAGAATTTAAGTACCTTTTATCTGCACATTTTTCAAATAATACTGTATTTAAATTGAGTTATTGTGTTACATTGAATATTAACTCAACTGGAAGTTTTGACTCTGTTTTATCAGTTAGTGCTTGCTAGATTTTATTGCTGTTAGTAATTGCAGGTGGGGAAAGTCTCATTCATTGATAGCCTGTCACTGCCTATTTAGATGGTACATTTAGGAATATTTTCTGCTTAAAAACTTCAGCTTTGGCCGGATAATATCTAGCTGTATTCAACAGGACGTATAAGAGAATTTAAGTACCTTTTATCTGCACATTTTTCAAATAATATGGTATTTAAATTGAGTTATTGTGTTACATTGAATATTAACTCAACTGGAAGTTTTGACTCTGTTTTATCAGTTAGTGCTTGCTACATTTTATTGCTGTTAGTAATTGTAGGCGGGGGAAGTCTCATTCATTGATAGCCTGACACTGCCTATTTAAGTGGTACATTTAGGAATATTTTCTGCTTAAAAACTTCAGCTTTGGAAGGATAATGTCTAGCTGTATTCAGCAGGATGTATAAGAGAATTTAAGTACCTTTTATCTGCACATTTTTCAAGTAATACTGTATTCAAATTGAGTTATTGTGTTACATTGAATATTAACTAAACTGGAAGTTTTGACTCTGTTTTATCAGTTAGTGCTTGCTAGATTTTATTGCTGTTAGTCATTGTAGGCGGGGGAAGTCTCATTCATTGACAGCCTTTCACTGTTTATTTAAGTGGTACATTTAGGAAAATTTTCTGCTCAAAAACATCAGCTGTGTCCGGCTAAGATCTTGCTGTATTCAACTGGACATATAAGAGAATTTAAGTACCTTTTATCTGCACATTTTTCAAATAATATGGCATATAAATTGAGTTATTGTGTTACATTGAATATTAACTGAACTGGAGGTTTGAGTCTGTTTTGTCAGTTAGTGATTGCTAGATTTTATTGCTGTTAGTAATTGCAGGCGGGGGAAGTCTCATTCATTGATAGCCTGTCACTGCCTATTTAAGTGGTACATTTTGGAATATTTTCTGATTAAAAACTTCAGCTTTGGCCGGCTAAGATCTAGCTGGATGTATAATAGAATTTAAGTACCTTGTATCTGCACATTTTTCAAATAATATGGCATTTAAATTGAGTTATTGTGTTACATTGAATATTAACTAAACTGGAAGTTTTGACTCTGTTTTGTCAGTTAGTGCTTGCTAGATTTTATTGCTGTTAATAATTGCAGGCAGGGGAAGTCTCATTCATTGATAGCCTGTCACTGCCTATTTACGTGGTACATTTAGGAATATTTTCTGCTTAAAACTTCAGCTTTGTCCAGCTAAGATCTAGCTGTATTCAGCTGGACGTATAAGAGAATTTAAGTACCTTTTATCTGCACATTTTTCAAATATTGCGGCATTTAAATTGAGTTATTGTGTTACATTGAAAATTAATGAACTGGAAGTTTTGACTCTGTTTTGTCAGTTAGTGCTTGCTAGATTTTATTGCTGTTAGTAATTGCAGGTGGGGGAAGTCTCATTCATTGATAGCCTGTCACTGCCTATTTAAGTGGTAAATTTAGGAATATTTTTCTGCTTAAAAACTTCAGCTTTGGCTGGCTAAGATCTAGTTGTATTCAGCTGGACGTATGAGATAATTTAAGTACCTTTTATCTGCACATTTTTCAAATAATACGGCATTTAAAATGAGTTATTGTGTTATATTGAATATTAACTGAACTGGAAGTTTTGACTCTGTTTTGTCAGTTAATGCTTGTTAGATTTTATTGCTGTTAGTAATTGCAGTTGGGGGAAGTCTCATTCATTGATTCCCTGCCACTGCCTATTTAAGTGGTACATTTAGGAATATTTTCTGGTTAAAAACATCCGTTTTGGACGGCTAAAACCTAGCTGTATTCAACAGGACGTATAAGCAAATTTGAGTACCTTTTAAATGCACATTTTTCAAATAATACAGCATTTAAATTGTGTTGTGTTACATTGAATATTAACTAAACTGGAAGTTTTGACTCTGTTTTGTCAGTTAGTGCTTGCTAGATTTTATTATTGGTAGCAATTGCAGGTGGAGGAAGTCTCATTCATTGATAGCCTGTCACTGCCTATTTAAGTGTTATATTTAGGAATATTTTCTGCTTAAAAACTTCAGATTTGGCCGGATAATATCTAGCTGTATTCAATAGGACGTATAAGAGAATTTAAGTACCTTTTATCTGCACATTTTTCAAATAATACGGTATTTAAATTGAGTTATTGTGTTACATTGAATATTAACTGAACTGGATGTTTTGACTCTGTTTTGTCAGTTAATGCTTCCTAGATTTTATTGCTGTTGGTAATTGCAGGCGGGGGAAGTCTCATTCATTGATAGCCTGTCACTGCCTACTTAAGTGGTACATTTAGGAACATTTTCTTATTACAAACTTCAGCATTGGCCGACTAAGATCTGGCTGTATTCAGCTGGACGTATAAGAGAATTTAAGTACCTTTCATCTGCACATTTTTCAAATAATACGGTATTTAAATTGAGTTATTGTGTTACATTGAATATTAACTCAACTGGAAGTTTTGACTCTGTTTTATCAGTTAGTGCTTGCTACATTTTATTGCTGTTAGTAATTGTAGGCGGGGGAAGTCTCATTCATTGATAGCCTGACACTGCCTATTTAAGTGGTACATTTAGGAATATTTTCTGCTTAAAAACTTCAGCTTTGGCCGAATAATATCTAGCTGTATTCAACAGGACATATAAGAGAATTTAAGTACCTTTTATCTGCACATTTTTCAAATAATACGGTATTTAAATTGAGTTATTGTGTTACATTGAATATTAACTCAACTGGAAGTTTTGACTCTGTTTTATCAGTTAGTGCTTGCTACATTTTATTGCTGTTAGTAATTGTAGGCGGGGGAAGTCTCATTCATTGATAGCCTGACACTGCCTATTTAAGTGGTACATTTAGGAATATTTTCTGCTTAAAACTTCAGCTTTGGAAGGATAATGTCGGGCTGTATTCAGCAGGACGTATAAGAGAATTTAAGTACCTTTTATCTGCACATTTTTCAAGTAATACGGTATTTAAATTGAGTTATTGTGTTACATTGAATATTAACTGAACTGGAAGTTTTGACTCTGTTTTATCAGTTAGTGCTTGCTAGATTTTATTGCTGTTAGTCATTGTAGGCGGGGGAAGTCTCATTCATTGACAGCCTTTCACTGTTTATTTAAGTGGTACATTTAGGAAAATTTTCTGCTCAAAAACGTCAGCTGTGTCCGGCTAAGATCTAGCTGTATTCAACTGGTCATATAAGAGAATTTAAGTACCTTTTATCTGCACATTTTTCAAGTAATATGACACTTAAATTGAGTTATTGTGTTACATTGAATATTAACTGAACTGGAAGTTTTGACTCTGTTTTGTCAGTTAGTGCTTGCTAGATTTTATTGCTGTTAATAATTGCAGGCAGGGGAAGTCTCATTCATTGATAGCCTGTCACTGCCTATTTACGTGGTACATTTAGGAATATTTTCTGCTTAAAAACTTCAGCTTTGTCCAGCTAAGATCTAGCTGTATTCAGCTGGACGTATAAGAGAATTTAAGTACCTTTTATCTGCACATTTTTCAAATATTGCGGCATTTAAATTGAGTTATTGTGTTACATTGAAAATTAATGAACTGGAAGTTTTGACTCTGTTTTGTCAGTTAGTGCTTGCTAGATTTTATTGCTGTTAGTAATTGCAGGTGGGGGAAGTCTCATTCATTGATAGCCTGTCACTGCCTATTTAAGTGGTAAATTTAGGAATATTTTTCTGCTTAAAAACTTCAGCTTTGGCTGGCTAAGATCTAGTTGCATTCAGCTGGACGTATGAGATAATTTAAGTACCTTTTATCTGCACATTTTTCAAATAATACGGCATTTAAAATGAGTTATTGTGTTATATTGAATATTAACTGAACTGGAAGTTTTGACTCTGTTTTGTCAGTTAATGCTTGTTAGATTTTATTGCTGTTAGTAATTGCAGTTGGGGGAAGTCTCATTCATTGATTCCCTGCCACTGCCTATTTAAGTGGTACATTTAGGAATATTTTCTGCTTAAAAACTTCAGCTTTGGCCGGCTAAGATCTAGCGGTATTAACTGGACGTATAAGAGAATTTAAGTACCTTTTATCTGCACATTTTGCAAATAATACAGCATTTAAATTGAGTTATTGTGTTACATTAATATTAACTGAACTGGAAGTTTTGACTCTGTTTTATCAGTTAGTGCTTTCTAGATTTTATTGCTGTTAGTAATTGTAGGCGGGGGAAGTCTCATTCATTGATATCCTGTCACTGCCTATTTAAGTGGTACATTTAGGAAAATTTTCTTATTAAAAACTTCGTCATTGGCCGGCTAAGATCTTGCTGTATTCAGCTGTACGTATAAGAGAATTTAAGTACCTTTTATCTGCACATTTTTCAAATAATACGGCATTTAAATTGAGTTATTGTGTTACATTGAATATTAAGTGAACTGGAAGTTTTGACTCTATTTTGTCAGTTAGTGCTTGCTAGATTTTATTGCTGTTAGGAATTGGAGTCGGGGGAAGTCTCATTCATTGATTCCCTGCCACTGCCTATTTAAGTGGTACATTTAAAAATATTTTCTGCTTATAAACTTCAGCTTTGGCCGGCTAAGATCTAGCGGTATTAACTGGACGTATAAGGGAATTTAAGTACCTTTTATCTGCACATTTTGCAAATAATACGGCATTTAAATTGAGTTATTGTGTTACATTAATATTAACTGAACTGGAAGTTTTGACTCTGTTTTGTCAGTTAGTGCTTGCTAGATTTTATTGCTGTTAGTAATTGCAGGTGGGGGAAGTCTCATTCATTGATAGCCTGTCACTGCCTATTTAAGTGGTAAATTTAGGAATATTTTTCTGCTTAAAAACTTCAGCTTTGGCTGGCTAAGATCTAGTTGTATTCAGCTGGACGTATGAGATAATTTAAGTACCTTTTATCTGCACATTTTTCAAATAATACAGCATTTAAAATGAGTTATTGTGTTATATTGAATATTAACTGAACTGGAAGTTTTCACTCTGTTTAGTCAGTTAATGCTTGTTAGATTTTATTGCTGTTAGTAATTGCAGTTGGGGGAAGTCTCATTCATTGATTCCCTGCCACTGCCTATTTAAGTGGTACATTTAGGAATATTTTCTGCTTAAAAACTTCAGCTTTGGCCGGCTAAAATCTAGCGGTATTAACTGGACGTATAAGAGAATTTAAGTACCTTTTATCTGCACATTTTGCAAATAATACAGCATTTAAATTGAGTTATTGTGTTACATTAATATTAACTGAACTGGAAGTTTTGACTCTGTTTTGTCAGTTAGTGCTTGCTAGATTTTATTGCTGTTAGTAATTGCAAACAGGGGAAGTCTCTTTCATTGACAGCCTGTCACTGCCTATTTAAGTGGTACATTTAGGAATATTTTCTGCTTAAAAACGTCAGCTTTGTCCTTCTAAGATCTAGCTGTATTCAACTGGACGTATAAGAGAATTAAAGTACCTTATATCTGCACATTTTTCAAATATTGTGGCACTTAAATTGAGTTATTGTGTTACATTGAATATTAACAAACTGGAAGTTTTGACTCTGTTTTGTCAGTTAGTGCTTGCTAGATTATATTGCTGTTAGTAATTGCAGGTGGGGGAAGTCTCATTCATTGATAGCCTGTCACTGCCTATTTAAGTGGTACATTTAGGAATATTTTCTGCTCAAAAACGTCAGCTGTGTCCGGCTAAGATCTTGCTGTATTCAACTGGACATATAAGAGAATTTAAGTACCTTTTATCTGCACATTTTTCAAATAATATGGCATATAAATTGAGTTATTGTGTTACATTGAATATTAACTGAACTGGAGGTTTGAGTCTGTTTTGTCAGTTAGTGATTGCTAGATTTTATTGCTGTTAGTAATTGCAGGCGGGGGAAGTCTCATTCATTGATAGCCTGTCACTGCCTATTTAAGTGGTACATTTTGGAATATTTTCTGATTAAAAACTTCAGCTTTGGCCGGCTAAGATCTAGCTGGATGTATAATAGAATTTAAGTACCTTGTATCTGCACATTTTTCAAAAAATATGGCATTTAAATTGAGTTATTGTGTTACATTGAATATTAACTAAATTGGAAGTTTTGACTCTGTTTTGTCAGTTAGTGCTTGCTAGATTTTATTGCTGTTAATAATTGCATGCAGGGGAAGTCTCATTCATTGATAGCCTGTCACTGCCTATTTACATGGTACATTTAGGAATATTTTCTGCTTAAAAACTTCAGCTTTGTCCAGCTAAGATCTAGCTGTATTCAGCTGGACGTATAAGAGAATTTAAGTACCTTTTATCTGCACATTTTTCAAATATTGCGGCATTTAAATTGAGTTATTGTGTTACATTGAAAATTAATGAACTGGAAGTTTTGACTCTGTTTTGTCAGTTAGTGCTTGCTAGATTTTATTGCTATTAGTAATTGCAGGCGGGGGAAGTCTCATTCATTGATAGCCTGTCACTGCCTATTTAAGTGGTAAATTTAGGAATATTTTCTGCTTAAAAACTTCAGCTTTGGCTGGCTAAGATCTAGTTGTATTCAACTGGACATATAAGAGAATTTAAGTACCTTTTATCTGCACATTTTTCAAATAATACGGCATTTAAATTGAGTTATTGTGTTACATTGAATATTAACTGAACTGGAAGTTTTGACTCTGTTTTGTCAGTTAGTGCTTGCTAGATTTTATTGCTGTTAGTAATTGCAGTTGGGGGAAGTCTCATTCATTGATTCCCTGCCACTGCCTATTTAAGTGGTACATTTAGGAATATTTTCTGCTTAAAAACTTCAGCTTTGGCCGGCTAAGATCTAGCGGTATTAACTGGACGTATAAGAGAATTTAAGTACCTTTTATCTGCACATTTTGCAAATAATACAGCATTTAAATTGAGTTATTGTGTTACATTAATATTAACTGAACTGGAAGTTTTGACTCTGTTTTGTCAGTTAGTGCTTGCTAGATTTTATTGCTGTTAGAAATTGCAAACAGGGGAAGTCTCTTTCATTGATAGCCTGCCACTGCCTATTTAAGTGGTACATTTAGGAATATTTTCTGCTTAAAAACTTCAGCTTTGTCTGGCTAAGATCTAGCTGTATTCAACTGGACGTATAAGAGAATTTAAGTACCTTTTATCTGCACATTTTGCAAATAATACAGCATTTAAATTGAGTTATTGTGTTACATTAATATTAACTGAACTGGAAGTTTTGACTCTGTTTTGTCAGTTAGGGCTTGCTAGATTATATTGCTCTCAGTAATTGCAGGCGGGAAAGTCTCATTCATTGATAGCCTGTCACTGCCTATTTAAGTGGTACATTTAGGAATATTTTCTGCTCAAAAACTTCAGCTGTGTCCGGCTAAGATCTAGTTGTATTCAACTGGACATATAAGAGAATTTAAGTACCTTTTATCTGTACATTTGTCAAATAATATGGCATTTAAATTGAGTTATTGTGTTACATTGAAAATTAATGAACTGGAAGTTTTGACTTTATTTTCTCATTTAGTGCTTGCTAGACTATATTACTGTTAGTAACTGCAGGTGGGGGAAGTCTCATTCATTGATAGCCTGTCACTGCCTACTTAAGTGGTACATTTAGGAATATTTTTCT